>NW_020439010.1:323444-370129 GCF_000699045.2 Agrilus planipennis | reverse complement strand
TTTTGGTTTCTTTGTTTAATTTTAGGTCGACTTTGTTAACAGTTCCCTATACCTATTTCTAATAGTTTTTGGGATATTTAACTGTTTAAAAAAAAACACGGTTTCAGCTGTTTGAATGACCAAATAACATCTAAACCATACAAGGTAAAAGCCTGCGGTTTGGACAGTTCCCTTTAGTATGAATTACCGTATTTTTTTTGCGTACGTTATTCAGTACCGGAAATATCGAAACCTACCTTTGATAATCTCATAATTTTTTTTTCAAACGGAATTACTCCTATAAAATAATCCTCTTCGATGCGAAATTAAAAGCCCTTGTTTCAGTTTAATTTTAATATTTTTTTTTAGTCGTTAGAGATAGATTTGCTTATAATTATTCAACCTAATTTATTTTATTATATTGGAAATTTCGTAATTTCAAATGCCTACAAGATAGTCAAATATCTCTTCAAAGTTCTTTTGCAAATAATAGGCCGATTTGGTCCCAATGGTCAGGTTTTGGGAAGGTCTTCGACGACGGCAACCACCTTTGTTAATTTTGTAATCGATGCTTCTCAATTGTATGCAGGTTATAGAAATAGCTCGAGGCAGTAATACCATGTTGGGTTTTTCCCTTTATTAGCTTCTGGCTCGTATTATTTTGTTGTATACCAGGAATTGGTGGTGGCACCAGAACAATTTTTGATATTGTCACATAATTTAGAGTTAGTTACGTTTTGTTTTTCTTCTTGTTAACTTGCGGTTTTAATACATATTTTCTTCGTTGCGCCTGTAGTTTTAATGTTTTAATCAGTTATTTCATAGTTAATAATTCTGTATGTAGTGTTTTATATAGTTTCATTCACTTCGTTAAAACCAACATTTTCAGAAAATACTGCCCGTGAGTTCACGGCAAACAACCCTTTCTACTGATATAAGGTTTCAAATATTTAACAGTTTTCCAGAAAAAATATATTATTTTATATTTAAAACCTTGTATCAGTAGAAAGAGCTGAACAAAGTCTACCTAAAACAAAGAAACTAAAAATATAAAATTATACAGGGTGTTCCACTTAAAATAATGAAGTTAGGTAGCACCCAGAAGAAACGGAGCACTNGTATATGCACCATATGATTCCAGACCACTTTTATAAAAACATTTTTTTTATTAAATATATAACTACAGATTTATGGACGAAACCATCTTAGGTGGAACACCCTGTATATATTGGAGATGCATCTGATAGTAATTCTGTCTAGTACCGAATAACCGAGAACGCGAAGTGCAAGTAACTTTTAATAAGAATTCATTTGGCAAAAAATTCTAGTTGTGGAAGATCGAGCTGTAGCTGTTCAGAACTATATAGGGAGTTAAAAAATTAACTCTAATAATGTGGAACACTTATAGACCATCGGAATCCAAAATTGAACAACTTTTTGTCGTACCTTACCGTCACAATACAAAGTAATGGAATAAAAAATTAATGATTTTTCAAGTTTCAAGATTCTATAGTAAAGGGAGTTTTGATGGAGCTTAGGCTTAGACTTTAGTGGTTAATTAAGGGACAGACAGTAAAGTGTCCTACGTAGGGATTCCGTTTTTTTATTTAGAGGTACATATGTTCGTCATTTCCAAGGTATATTAATACATGCTCCAAATATAGAACATAAAAGTTGTTGCGAGCCTAGAGTTTGATGGAAATATAAAAAAATAAGTTACATTTTTGCGACTATCCTAGCTTAAAGAACCAAGATTTTTGTATAATTTATACGTAATTATATTACAGTAGCTTACAGATTCGTTTTTACTACTACCACTTAACAAAGCGAATCACCCTGTATATTGTGTTAATAAAATTTCATATTTTTCATACTTTATGCATGGGAATTATTGTGAACTTATCGCCAGACGACTTCTTTTGATACACATACATATCTATCCACAGACAGCGTAAGAGACCCTTTTAAAAAGGGCTTCGAAGAATAGCATCACAATGCTTACTTATGGGGTGACGGAATCGCCTTGTGTCTGTCGAGAAACAACAAAAGAAAAAAATGAGAGAGACAAGAGGTAGGGAGAGAGAGAAAAAGCGGGAGCGAGCCAGTCAGATAAGTGCGACACCACGCGAATTCTCACATTTTTCGTTCTCATGAATTTCGATCGTAATCGTTTTCCTATGATGTACCCAACCGCATAATTAAATTGCAATTACACTGCGGTCAAAATGGGCATACGGCGCGGTGCAGCACGGAGGAGCGGATTTGTGCGACAAATACCGGATAATTAGGGGTGTAATTCTTCCATTACGCGGGGTCGGTTTTTCGTTCGATGTCGCGTAACGGAATGAACGATAATGGTGGTAAAGAAGAGACATCATGTGCATGTAACGAAATGCGACATATTTTTATGTTCACTAATGAGTTTGTTTTTGTTTCAGTGATGACTCAAACAAATCGTATGTGAACATCAATTATATGTATTATATGATGCACTAGCTTAATGTTCAAATGTAAGTTTCATCTAGAATGACCAATAAAAAAAAAATCAATGAAATGCGAATATTTGGACTCTTGGTCGTCTTATTCTAACTTTCCTACTGGTGCGTTTGTGTGACGATGACGCCATGGAACTGTCACTTTCCACAGTGTCGGAAAATAAAATTAAAAAACTAATTTAGTTGCTTATATATATAATTCCTCTTGTAAGGTCATGAGATTGTCATTTTCCTTGTTACTTATATAATTTCTGTTGTGAGGTCATGAGACTTTTATTTTCCGTAATCCCAGACAAAAAAAATTAAAAAGCTCTAATTTAGTTACGATACGGTACTCCGGAAAACAAAATAAAAAGTTATAATTTAGTCACTCATACAATTCCTCTAGTAAGGACAAAGAACATTTTCCGTAGTCCCGGAAAAAAAATTCTAATTTAGTTACTTATGTAATTCCTCTTGTGAGACCGTGAGACTACCATTTTCCGTAATCCCGGAAAACAATATAAAAAAGTTCAAATTTAATTAGGTTCTTTTTACTATCTTCCCCATAGTTGAATTACCTGACTGGAAATTAGTTCAGAGAACCCGGATTATGATCAGATGCGGATCAGATTTTCCGTAATCCGTTGATCCACCCATCTGACCAGTTTCTGACCAGAGTATAGTACTCTATTCGTTGATCCACCGATCTGATCAGTTTCTGATCAGAGTATAGTAGTCCATTCCTTGATCTGGTCATCCGATCAGAAATTGAACAGCCCACAAGACTCTATCTGTTGATCTAACTATCTGATCAGAAATTGATCATAGTAGAGTATCCTATCCCTTAATCCAGTCATCTGATCAATTTCTTATCACAATCTAATGCTACAAATTCTATTACGGTTTCGGTACAATCTTTAAATCAAGATTGTATCCGATGTTCTGAACTGGATCATAATACAGAACTTTATTTTTTACCTGATTTATTCTGTATGCAATATTGTTCGTCAAATAATGAACAAATTTTTAATTTTTAAAATAATACATTAATAATAATTAGTAATGTTATGACTAATTAGCAAATAGTTTGTTTATTCAAATTATTATTTTGATTGGAATGGATCTGTTGAATGGCTCCAGCATGGATCTTTGAAACGGATCCGTCATGGATCTTAGAAACAGATCCGACATGTATTTTTTAAATGGATCCTACGTTGATCATATATGGCGTTACGATTTTCCATCATACCCGGATCAGAAAGCCTGATTCATTTCTGATCAATCTTCAGGCAATTCTGATCCGCATCGGATCTAATCCACTAATTAATTTCCAGTCGGGTAGAACTGTCTCGATGAAAAGCGACCAGAGGGTGAAATGTTGTTTATTTAATTTGTAATTTATAACCGACGTTTCACCTTTGTGGTGGAAGGCTTTATCAAGGTAGATTGCTAAGTTATTATATTACGTTAGACGAAGACATGGAGAACCCTTTTTGTACAATCACCCGAATATTTAACAATAATAATAAACACATACACAAAATCACAGACTATGAGACTGTCATTTTCCGTATTCCCGGAAAAGAAAATAAAAATTCTAATTTAGTTAGTTACACATTTCCCCTCGTGGGGCCATAGGAAGTATATTTATTGTAGACCATGGTACCTGCTCATTTGCTTTTACAACTTGTTAAAGGGGGTGGGAGGGTTAAGGTAAACAATACTGAAAATCCACGCAATTAAATGAAACTTTGTATAGTCGATGGAGGGGTTCAAGAAATTAATTACACTGACTACAATTGCTTCGCTAAAACATTATCTTCTTCAGGTATTTATTGATATAGAAATATGCATGCTCAACATGTAACAGCATCCATCATCAATGGCAAAGTATAGGCACCTACATTATTCATACATACCAATTTCCGCGGCATTTGTAATCAAAAGGTACTCGTAAAAACAATCGTAAATAAAAGGTCATTGTGTATTGTCATCTACATGACCTGTTCTGCACTTCGTGTATCTAGAGCAGCGTTTCCCAATCTTTTTTTGCTACGGAACCCTTAAGAAGTGACTTATTTTAGGTATCTAGGAAATCAGATAAGTCAGGACGGAAGGAGTAGTAGGGATATAAAGCAGAGGATAGCGCAAGGTCGAGTCGCCTTCTATAAAAAGAAGTCACTTCTATGTTCGCAAAGTTAATTTAGAAATTCGAAAAAAATTGTTACAGGATGCGAAACATGGACGGTGGGTGCGGCGAAAAAGAAAATGTTAGAAGCGTTCGAAATGTGGTGTTACCAGCGAATGGTGAGAATATCGTGGATAGAGAAGGTTAGAAATGAAGAGGTATTAGAAAGAGTAGGAGAACAGAGGACTCTATGGAAGACAATAAAAAATAGGCAAGATAGGTTGGTGGGACACCTTCTCAAGCATGAAGGAGACATATTAGAGGCAGAAACAGGAGTTAGCAGGAGTAAAGGTAGACCTAGATTAGATTACTGTTCACAAATAGTTAATGAAATGGGATGTTCTAGTTTTAGGGAAATTCGTAGATTAGCTCACGATAGGAATGAGTGGAGGTGCGTGTCCAATCAGTCTTAGGACTGACGACCTTATGATGATGACGGAACCCTTTTTGGCCCATCCTTTTCTTTTTTGGCGGAACCCCTTCTTGACAAAAATATAAACTGACAATAGTTTTATGTCTAAGAACCCTGACACCTTATTGTGTACATGATCTTNCCTTACAGTCAAAAAGTGCGGCCTGCAAATAAAATTTTAAACGTCTCCATGAAGCTAAATGTACATTATTACATAGACGTTATCGAATGCACGTACATTTATTGAGTCATCTACGTTATTGAATGCGAATTGATAAATGCACGTACGTGTATCATATTAAGTCTTCAATGCCCGTGTGTCTGAGCTTTATACTGCACTAACATTAAGTTGTTGGTTGTATGCTCAAAACAGTGCTGACTACAGATTAATGTTCGTGCTTCTGTTTGTAACAAAATATTTATTATTGAATGCATATTGATGAATGCACGTACATTACCATATTAAGTCATCGATGCCCGTCTGTCTGAGCCTTTTACTGGAATAACATCAAGTTGTTGGTTATACGGTCAAAAAGTGCCGACTACAGATAAACGTTCGTCTGTATGTAACTACAAAAATGTACGTTTTTGAATGTGCGTTAATGAATGCATGTACCTACATGTATTCAGTCACCTACCAACGTTTGAGTTGACCTTACAGTCAAAAAGTGCGGCCTGCAAATAAAATTTTAAACGTCTCCATGAAGCTAAATGTACATTATTACATAGACGTTATCGAATGCACGTACATTTATTGAGTCATCTACGTTATTGAATGCGAATTGATAAATGCACGTACGTGTATCATATTAAGTCTTCAATGCCCGTGTGTCTGAGCTTTATACTGCACTAACATTAAGTTGTTGGTTGTATGCTCAAAACAGTGCTGACTACAGATTAATGTTCGTGCTTCTGTTTGTAACAAAATATTTATTATTGAATGCATATTGATGAATGCACGTACATTACCATATTAAGTCATCGATGCCCGTCTGTCTGAGCCTTTTACTGGAATAACATCAAGTTGTTGGTTATACGGTCAAAAAGTGCCGACTACAGATAAACGTTCGTCTGTATGTAACTACAAAAATGTACGTTTTTGAATGTGCGTTAATGAATGCATGTACCTACATGTATTCAGTCACCTACCAACGTTTGAGTTGACCTTACAGTCAAAAAGTGCGGCCTGCAAATAAAATTTTAAACGTCTCCATGAAGCTAAATGTACATTATTACATAGACGTTATCGAATGCACGTACATTTATTGAGTCATCTACGTTATTGAATGCGAATTGATAAATGCACGTACGTGTATCATATTAAGTCTTCAATGCCCGTGTGTCTGAGCTTTATACTGCACTAACATTAAGTTGTTGGTTGTATGCTCAAAACAGTGCTGACTACAGATTAATGTTCGTGCTTCTGTTTGTAACAAAATATTTATTATTGAATGCATATTGATGAATGCACGTACATTACCATATTAAGTCATCGATGCCCGTCTGTCTGAGCCTTTTACTGGAATAACATCAAGTTGTTGGTTATACGGTCAAAAAGTGCCGACTACAGATAAACGTTCGTCTGTATGTAACTACAAAAATGTACGTTTTTGAATGTGCGTTAATGAATGCATGTACCTACATGTATTCAGTCACCTACCAACGTTTGAGTTGACCTTACAGTCAAAAAGTGCGGCCTGCAAATAAAATTTTAAACGTCTCCATGAAGCTAAATGTACATTATTACATAGACGTTATCGAATGCACGTACATTTATTGAGTCATCTACGTTATTGAATGCGAATTGATAAATGCACGTACGTGTATCATATTAAGTCTTCAATGCCCGTGTGTCTGAGCTTTATACTGCACTAACATTAAGTTGTTGGTTGTATGCTCAAAACAGTGCTGACTACAGATTAATGTTCGTGCTTCTGTTTGTAACAAAATATTTATTATTGAATGCATATTGATGAATGCACGTACATTACCATATTAAGTCATCGATGCCCGTCTGTCTGAGCCTTTTACTGGAATAACATCAAGTTGTTGGTTATACGGTCAAAAAGTGCCGACTACAGATAAACGTTCGTCTGTATGTAACTACAAAAATGTACGTTTTTGAATGTGCGTTAATGAATGCATGTACCTACATGTATTCAGTCACCTACCAACGTTTGAGTTGACCTTACAGTCAAAAAGTGCGGCCTGCAAATAAAATTTTAAACGTCTCCATGAAGCTAAATGTACATTATTACATAGACGTTATCGAATGCACGTACATTTATTGAGTCATCTACGTTATTGAATGCGAATTGATAAATGCACGTACGTGTATCATATTAAGTCTTCAATGCCCGTGTGTCTGAGCTTTATACTGCACTAACATTAAGTTGTTGGTTGTATGCTCAAAACAGTGCTGACTACAGATTAATGTTCGTGCTTCTGTTTGTAACAAAATATTTATTATTGAATGCATATTGATGAATGCACGTACATTACCATATTAAGTCATCGATGCCCGTCTGTCTGAGCCTTTTACTGGAATAACATCAAGTTGTTGGTTATACGGTCAAAAAGTGCCGACTACAGATAAACGTTCGTCTGTATGTAACTACAAAAATGTACGTTTTTGAATGTGCGTTAATGAATGCATGTACCTACATGTATTCAGTCACCTACCAACGTTTGAGTTGACCTTACAGTCAAAAAGTGCGGCCTGCAAATAAAATTTTAAACGTCTCCATGAAGCTAAATGTACATTATTACATAGACGTTATCGAATGCACGTACATTTATTGAGTCATCTACGTTATTGAATGCGAATTGATAAATGCACGTACGTGTATCATATTAAGTCTTCAATGCCCGTGTGTCTGAGCTTTATACTGCACTAACATTAAGTTGTTGGTTGTATGCTCAAAACAGTGCTGACTACAGATTAATGTTCGTGCTTCTGTTTGTAACAAAATATTTATTATTGAATGCATATTGATGAATGCACGTACATTACCATATTAAGTCATCGATGCCCGTCTGTCTGAGCCTTTTACTGGAATAACATCAAGTTGTTGGTTATACGGTCAAAAAGTGCCGACTACAGATAAACGTTCGTCTGTATGTAACTACAAAAATGTACGTTTTTGAATGTGCGTTAATGAATGCATGTACCTACATGTATTCAGTCACCTACCAACGTTTGAGTTGACCTTACAGTCAAAAAGTGCGGCCTGCAAATAAAATTTTAAACGTCTCCATGAAGCTAAATGTACATTATTACATAGACGTTATCGAATGCACGTACATTTATTGAGTCATCTACGTTATTGAATGCGAATTGATAAATGCACGTACGTGTATCATATTAAGTCTTCAATGCCCGTGTGTCTGAGCTTTATACTGCACTAACATTAAGTTGTTGGTTGTATGCTCAAAACAGTGCTGACTACAGATTAATGTTCGTGCTTCTGTTTGTAACAAAATATTTATTATTGAATGCATATTGATGAATGCACGTACATTACCATATTAAGTCATCGATGCCCGTCTGTCTGAGCCTTTTACTGGAATAACATCAAGTTGTTGGTTATACGGTCAAAAAGTGCCGACTACAGATAAACGTTCGTCTGTATGTAACTACAAAAATGTACGTTTTTGAATGTGCGTTAATGAATGCATGTACCTACATGTATTCAGTCACCTACCAACGTTTGAGTTGACCTTACAGTCAAAAAGTGCGGCCTGCAAATAAAATTTTAAACGTCTCCATGAAGCTAAATGTACATTATTACATAGACGTTATCGAATGCACGTACATTTATTGAGTCATCTACGTTATTGAATGCGAATTGATAAATGCACGTACGTGTATCATATTAAGTCTTCAATGCCCGTGTGTCTGAGCTTTATACTGCACTAACATTAAGTTGTTGGTTGTATGCTCAAAACAGTGCTGACTACAGATTAATGTTCGTGCTTCTGTTTGTAACAAAATATTTATTATTGAATGCATATTGATGAATGCACGTACATTACCATATTAAGTCATCGATGCCCGTCTGTCTGAGCCTTTTACTGGAATAACATCAAGTTGTTGGTTATACGGTCAAAAAGTGCCGACTACAGATAAACGTTCGTCTGTATGTAACTACAAAAATGTACGTTTTTGAATGTGCGTTAATGAATGCATGTACCTACATGTATTCAGTCACCTACCAACGTTTGAGTTGACCTTACAGTCAAAAAGTGCGGCCTGCAAATAAAATTTTAAACGTCTCCATGAAGCTAAATGTACATTATTACATAGACGTTATCGAATGCACGTACATTTATTGAGTCATCTACGTTATTGAATGCGAATTGATAAATGCACGTACGTGTATCATATTAAGTCTTCAATGCCCGTGTGTCTGAGCTTTATACTGCACTAACATTAAGTTGTTGGTTGTATGCTCAAAACAGTGCTGACTACAGATTAATGTTCGTGCTTCTGTTTGTAACAAAATATTTATTATTGAATGCATATTGATGAATGCACGTACATTACCATATTAAGTCATCGATGCCCGTCTGTCTGAGCCTTTTACTGGAATAACATCAAGTTGTTGGTTATACGGTCAAAAAGTGCCGACTACAGATAAACGTTCGTCTGTATGTAACTACAAAAATGTACGTTTTTGAATGTGCGTTAATGAATGCATGTACCTACATGTATTCAGTCACCTACCAACGTTTGAGTTGACCTTACAGTCAAAAAGTGCGGCCTGCAAATAAAATTTTAAACGTCTCCATGAAGCTAAATGTACATTATTACATAGACGTTATCGAATGCACGTACATTTATTGAGTCATCTACGTTATTGAATGCGAATTGATAAATGCACGTACGTGTATCATATTAAGTCTTCAATGCCCGTGTGTCTGAGCTTTATACTGCACTAACATTAAGTTGTTGGTTGTATGCTCAAAACAGTGCTGACTACAGATTAATGTTCGTGCTTCTGTTTGTAACAAAATATTTATTATTGAATGCATATTGATGAATGCACGTACATTACCATATTAAGTCATCGATGCCCGTCTGTCTGAGCCTTTTACTGGAATAACATCAAGTTGTTGGTTATACGGTCAAAAAGTGCCGACTACAGATAAACGTTCGTCTGTATGTAACTACAAAAATGTACGTTTTTGAATGTGCGTTAATGAATGCATGTACCTACATGTATTCAGTCACCTACCAACGTTTGAGTTGACCTTACAGTCAAAAAGTGCGGCCTGCAAATAAAATTTTAAACGTCTCCATGAAGCTAAATGTACATTATTACATAGACGTTATCGAATGCACGTACATTTATTGAGTCATCTACGTTATTGAATGCGAATTGATAAATGCACGTACGTGTATCATATTAAGTCTTCAATGCCCGTGTGTCTGAGCTTTATACTGCACTAACATTAAGTTGTTGGTTGTATGCTCAAAACAGTGCTGACTACAGATTAATGTTCGTGCTTCTGTTTGTAACAAAATATTTATTATTGAATGCATATTGATGAATGCACGTACATTACCATATTAAGTCATCGATGCCCGTCTGTCTGAGCCTTTTACTGGAATAACATCAAGTTGTTGGTTATACGGTCAAAAAGTGCCGACTACAGATAAACGTTCGTCTGTATGTAACTACAAAAATGTACGTTTTTGAATGTGCGTTAATGAATGCATGTACCTACATGTATTCAGTCACCTACCAACGTTTGAGTTGACCTTACAGTCAAAAAGTGCGGCCTGCAAATAAAATTTTAAACGTCTCCATGAAGCTAAATGTACATTATTACATAGACGTTATCGAATGCACGTACATTTATTGAGTCATCTACGTTATTGAATGCGAATTGATAAATGCACGTACGTGTATCATATTAAGTCTTCAATGCCCGTGTGTCTGAGCTTTATACTGCACTAACATTAAGTTGTTGGTTGTATGCTCAAAACAGTGCTGACTACAGATTAATGTTCGTGCTTCTGTTTGTAACAAAATATTTATTATTGAATGCATATTGATGAATGCACGTACATTACCATATTAAGTCATCGATGCCCGTCTGTCTGAGCCTTTTACTGGAATAACATCAAGTTGTTGGTTATACGGTCAAAAAGTGCCGACTACAGATAAACGTTCGTCTGTATGTAACTACAAAAATGTACGTTTTTGAATGTGCGTTAATGAATGCATGTACCTACATGTATTCAGTCACCTACCAACGTTTGAGTTGACCTTACAGTCAAAAAGTGCGGCCTGCAAATAAAATTTTAAACGTCTCCATGAAGCTAAATGTACATTATTACATAGACGTTATCGAATGCACGTACATTTATTGAGTCATCTACGTTATTGAATGCGAATTGATAAATGCACGTACGTGTATCATATTAAGTCTTCAATGCCCGTGTGTCTGAGCTTTATACTGCACTAACATTAAGTTGTTGGTTGTATGCTCAAAACAGTGCTGACTACAGATTAATGTTCGTGCTTCTGTTTGTAACAAAATATTTATTATTGAATGCATATTGATGAATGCACGTACATTACCATATTAAGTCATCGATGCCCGTCTGTCTGAGCCTTTTACTGGAATAACATCAAGTTGTTGGTTATACGGTCAAAAAGTGCCGACTACAGATAAACGTTCGTCTGTATGTAACTACAAAAATGTACGTTTTTGAATGTGCGTTAATGAATGCATGTACCTACATGTATTCAGTCACCTACCAACGTTTGAGTTGACCTTACAGTCAAAAAGTGCGGCCTGCAAATAAAATTTTAAACGTCTCCATGAAGCTAAATGTACATTATTACATAGACGTTATCGAATGCACGTACATTTATTGAGTCATCTACGTTATTGAATGCGAATTGATAAATGCACGTACGTGTATCATATTAAGTCTTCAATGCCCGTGTGTCTGAGCTTTATACTGCACTAACATTAAGTTGTTGGTTGTATGCTCAAAACAGTGCTGACTACAGATTAATGTTCGTGCTTCTGTTTGTAACAAAATATTTATTATTGAATGCATATTGATGAATGCACGTACATTACCATATTAAGTCATCGATGCCCGTCTGTCTGAGCCTTTTACTGGAATAACATCAAGTTGTTGGTTATACGGTCAAAAAGTGCCGACTACAGATAAACGTTCGTCTGTATGTAACTACAAAAATGTACGTTTTTGAATGTGCGTTAATGAATGCATGTACCTACATGTATTCAGTCACCTACCAACGTTTGAGTTGACCTTACAGTCAAAAAGTGCGGCCTGCAAATAAAATTTTAAACGTCTCCATGAAGCTAAATGTACATTATTACATAGACGTTATCGAATGCACGTACATTTATTGAGTCATCTACGTTATTGAATGCGAATTGATAAATGCACGTACGTGTATCATATTAAGTCTTCAATGCCCGTGTGTCTGAGCTTTATACTGCACTAACATTAAGTTGTTGGTTGTATGCTCAAAACAGTGCTGACTACAGATTAATGTTCGTGCTTCTGTTTGTAACAAAATATTTATTATTGAATGCATATTGATGAATGCACGTACATTACCATATTAAGTCATCGATGCCCGTCTGTCTGAGCCTTTTACTGGAATAACATCAAGTTGTTGGTTATACGGTCAAAAAGTGCCGACTACAGATAAACGTTCGTCTGTATGTAACTACAAAAATGTACGTTTTTGAATGTGCGTTAATGAATGCATGTACCTACATGTATTCAGTCACCTACCAACGTTTGAGTTGACCTTACAGTCAAAAAGTGCGGCCTGCAAATAAAATTTTAAACGTCTCCATGAAGCTAAATGTACATTATTGAATAAACGTTATCGAATGCACGTACATTTATTAATTTATCTACGTTATTGAATGTGCGTTGATAAATGCACGTGCATGTATTAAGTTATATATGAACATGTGTCTCGACTTTACGCTAAATAACTTCAAGTTGTTAGTTGAAGGGTTAAAAAATGCTGACAACAGATTAAAGTTCGTGCATATGCATTATTGAATGCGCGTTGATTAATGTACGTACATGTTTTAAATCATTGATCTTACGCTGAATAACGTCAAACGTCATAAAAATATAACTATTGACTGTTTATACTTATGCATTGGCTAAGTTAATTCGACGTATAAAACTAAAAAAAAAATAGGAAAAGTATTTCTAGCAAGAATTTGTTCACATGAGGGGACTGACAGATTAGAGCATGTTGGGTAGGCCAATTGTAGATGGTCTGCAGCAATTTCATGACCCCTTATAACGCGTGAAAAATTTAGGTCGATGATCTCGTTGTACGGGCCGTTTCTTTGCCGTGATGCAACGTAGAGGGGGTTGTTTGAGGGTGAGATTTGTCTGGTGTGCTGGATCTCAAACGGTCCGGAAAAAGGATAGAGCGGTGATCTTCTCATGACAGATAGTCCGTTGTACGAACCCCGGAACCTGATTACCATAGATTTGAATAACCTGGCGAATAATCGAATAATTGGGACTCGGTGATACAAAAAATAGCGTCTTGAAAAAAGAACGGAAGCATGTATCCTATTGATCCTGCAGATGCTTCCTATTCGAAAGGATGAAGGTGAAACTTGCCCACTAGACAATGATTTTCGTGACGGTGTCGACTCTTACTTAAAATTTTTATGTGAATGTTAAGAATTGCAATAACTTTAAAAAATAATTGCATTAGTTCAAAATTTTCAAAAAGATTCATGATTTTCTATTCACTGAAAACTTGATTAAATATTAGCAAATTTATTTTGAAACGTGGACATACTGCTTCATCAGTTAAGAAAAAAAAACATTTTCTGTTAATAATCTTAAAAATTGCTTTTATTTTTTTTTGTAACAGCGTCTATTTATAGTATTACCAAATTTTGTTTGGAATCACTGTTACTATATTAGACTCCTTTTTGTCAGAATCTAAAAGTTAAATGAAAGTTTGAAGATTCTCGGATGGAAAATTTTAAATATGCAGTCGAAGAACTAAAAAAAATTGCTGATTCTGAAAAGCGCCACTATTGTATAATTTTTCTGCGAAATTAAGAGATTTACGTATTTAATATTAATTTTTTTCAATGTACTATAATTATTATGTAAACTAATTGTAGTGAAGTTTCTGCCTAATCAGTAGGAACAGGTAAAATAATGAGTTTTAAATGAAAAAATATTCGCTATTCACGCATTTCATTAATAAATAATAAAGAATTGTATAACACTTTCTTATAAAATAAGGTTCTATTTAAGGGTCTAGAAAACTCTTAAATGGTACCTACAAAACTGCAGGATCAAATTTACAAGCCATCAATTAAATGAATATATTTCTTGTGCGTTTCGTGTTTCAAATGCTATGCTCTTATAAGGAAGAGGATTTAGGCTTTTCGGTGAATGACCAGGGTAAGTAACCATGATCACGTCAACTTGTGGTTAATGATAATAAAAGTCACCCCGTTATTGTACTGAATATTTAAGGAAACGAGCAATCAGCAGGACGTAAATAATCCAAGAAAGTTGACGGCACGCGTCCGTGTAACTTAACCGAAGATCATCAGGTAGATATTGCATCTACCCTCTACTCTACCGGATGACATGTCATAAAATGTCGCTGTCTTCTTATGCAGTCGCGTATCGCCCGGAATTTACTTAAAATTACGGACATCCTCAAGAGTCATTGTTTGTTGATATCTTGATACACTTAATTTGAGTAGACCATTTCTAACTTACGTCACACCTTTTGTAATTAATTTGGATTCATACATGGGGATTCACAAACAATTCGAAAAAATCATTTTAAAAGACTATTCTGAACCTTACAGGGGAGGGGGGCGGGTTGATACCTGAGCAAACTAAGATTTTTAGTAGATGGAAAAAGAAGATAAAGAAATGGATCAATGTCCATACCTTCCAGTTAGAGTCGCAAAAAATCCTCTTAGGTATCATCTAGAGCCTAGGAGGTTATAAGTAGTTAAATAGAACCATAGGGTTTATGGGCAGGACCATAAAAACATCAGCGATTTGCAAAACGGTATTCCCTTTCAAATGTAAGTGAATTATTACAGCTTTACGTCGAAAAATTTTTAATTGTTAACAACCAGACATGCTCTAATTATATCTGATAGAACCCCATAAAAACAAAAAAAACTAAAAAGGAAAATTACAAACAAGGGTCTAATGACCAAAGACATAGAGGTGATGTATGTTGTTTAAGGAGGACTCAAAGAAAACTTTAAATAAAATGGAAGCGGTACTGACAAAACAGTACTTAGAAGAAGTGGCCGATTTTAGGTATCTAGGAAGTCAGATAAGTCAGGACGGAAGGAGTAGTAGGGATATAAAGCAGAGGTTAGCGCAGGGTCGTGTCGCCTTTAATAAAAAGAAGTAACTTCTCGAAAAAGCTTGTTAAAGGTGTATTTTTGGAGAGCGGCGTTGTACGGGTGCGAAACATGGAGAGTGGGCGCGGCGGAAAAGAAAGGTAGAAATGAAGAGGTATTGGAAAGAATAGGAGAAGGGAGGACTCTATGGAAGTCAATAAGAAATAGGTGAGATAGGTTGGTAGGAAACCTTCTCAGGCATGAAGGTCTAGTCAGAGGCATATTAGAGGCAGAAACAGGAGTTAGGAGGGGTAGAGGTAGACCTAGATTAGATTACTGTTCGCAAATCGTTAAGGATGTGGGTTGTTCTAGTTTTAGGGAAATGCGAAGTTTAGCTCAGGATAGGAAAGAGTGGAGGTACGTGTCCAACCAGTCTTGGGACTGACAACCTTATGATGATGATACGTTTTTAAACATATCTAGTCTATTGAAGTACAAAATAACATTTTGCTTATACTATGTAATTGAAACGAAACCTTTTGTTTATTTTTTCATACCATACTTACGATTAATAGTAAAAAATAATATTTTCTAATCGTAAGTAAGCACATAAACTCTATTAAAACTGCAAAAGCTATGCGTTTTTGTTATTTCATTTTTATTCGAGATCTACGGTTATATAAAATAGTAAGTACACTGTAAACGCTGATGTAACATCCGTTTACCGCCTTTCAATATTTACACTACATTGTTATCTAGTTTAAAACGCGTGATATGTTTAGCAATAATCGAATTAAAATATGTTCAAGGAGGTGCTATTGACCTAGAGAAACTATGCATAATATATGCAGGTAAATGTAACATATGGAAGAAAATAAGATAATCTGACAAGCAATAATTAACATCTTGGACTTTGCTAAGTTTAGCCACCCTATACATATATATATGAAGATACTTACGCTAATTTATATGTTAATCCAATCTTAAAGCTACTCAGTTATTAGTTTCATATGGTTTTCCTCGTCCATTGGAGTAACTGTCCCCTATTTATTTTACGATTAGAGAAAATAATTGTATTCAATTATTATTAATGGAATTATGATTGAAAATGAGCACATATGTATCTTATTACTTTCGGAAATAAATTATTCCATTGTTATGAAGAGGACAAACAAAGATGTACTTCAAAAATCTGACAGTTTATTTATGCAGAAGAATTATGAAATAATGTAGACTCGTTAAAACTATAGAAATACCCATTTAAAGTTGGCGTGGCAAAATTAGCAGGCAAAAGAATACACCATCGGATAATTAGCCGTCAAGTCAAAAGTTAGCCGGGACACGGGAAATCCCAAAACCAGTTTGCATGATGCTAAATTCAAATGATGCTATCTCATGTAAAAATTGTAAAACGGGTTAGGAAAATCTTAGACGGTTAGAATCGGTCTCACAATTAATCGGGGACGATAAGGACTAATAACCAGGGGGTTAAATTTTTAGTTAGTTAGTAGAAGCGTGAGTACTTCGAACCGGGTTGATGATTGTAGTCGCTTATACTGCCAATGAAGGGATTCGAACTTTTTTAAAAATAGCATCATTTTTCGATTTTGAGTGAGATTATAATAGTGGGGTTTCCCGGGTGGCGGCTAATTTTTAACTTTCACGAACAATTTTTAAAATATTCACCTATTATAATCGTAATCGATGTAGGGGTTATCAGGCCGTCAAGAGTGAAAAATTTCAAACCCCTTGTTAGCGGCTAATTATGAAACCAGTTGTCTAGGATTTTACTAACTGATTTTACATGGTTTTTAGGTTTCCCGGGTCGCGACTACTTTACGGTTAATTTGTGACTAATTATCTGATGGTTTATATTTTTTGTCTGCAAATTATGCCATGCCAACTTCAATGGGGTTGTAGAAATCACGATGCAAGCCATTTTCTGTGACCATAATTTTTATATTCTATATATTATGTTTTGCATTTTAATAGAAGTGTATAGCCTTTAATTATCCCGAATTTCCAAACTGTGTAAAAATTGTTTAAGGTGCACCCAAATGCGGTGGGGGCGGTGTTTTAGGGGAAACACCCGTTTTCGAAAAGGTCACCTTTTACGTATTCTACTGCTGTCCAGGATTTAATTTGGCCCCAAAATTAGTCTAATGAATTCTTAATTATAGCTCACTCAGATTTAAATTGGGGAATTAAGACGCTTAACTAAAAATGAGATTTCAAACGTCAACTACCTTAATGCCAAAAGGGATATTAAAGACCGTTGTCCTTATAAGGCACAGTTGCATTTTAATTATATGTATAGATTGCATCCTTTAATTAGTCGCTTTCATAGAGAGCTGATTTCAGAAAGTTGAATTTTCAGAGGAGATAGTCTCACAAATTATCATTATTATAAACCTATATCTACGCAGGTACGTAGAAAATTATTATAGGTGTAACAGAAATNATCCTTTTCTTTTTTGGCGGAACCCCTTCTTGACAAAAATATAAACTGACAATAGTTTTATGTCTAAGAACCCTGACACCTTATTGTGTACATGATCTTCAACTTGAATTTTGAATTTAAAATCATTACATTACTTATATTAAGTAGCATTAAAATTAGGTTTAATGCCTGAAAATTGAATTCGATTATCCGAAACGGCGTCCAGTCGAGTTCTGAATGTGTTTTTACTATAGACGTCAACTGAAAAGCTCGTTTGTAATTTGGAAGTAATTTGTAACAAACAGTCCTAGTTAAAAATTACATTATCGAACCTCTGACTTATTGTTAAGGGCGCCAAAATTATTTCTGCCCGGAACCTCTAAATTGCTAGATCGGATTTATTGAATTTTAACGTAAGATCGAACGTCCTATCCTCACATCTGGCATCTAGGTAGGTACATTCCTATCACAATAATAGCGTGGTCCCCAGTTTCTAACATAAAATAAACTGTTAACGTTCGACCTTGATTACTCGTTTGGTCATCAAATATATCGCTGTTACTGCTGCTTTTCGCAGAAGTTTTTTAGGAAAAAGACCATATCTCGCGGAACATCAGATGATAGGGAACACCAGGGTTCCACAGAACACCTTTTGGGAACCACTGATGTATCAATGGGTATTATTTTGTATTATTCTTATTATTATTATGATCAGTTATCTTTAAGTCTATAGGTCAAAAGTGCACGAAAAGGAAACCCGGAGGAAAGCCTGTATAAGTGTGTGTGTTTGTGTATGTATTTGTGGATTTATTTATAATAGCTGTCTTTGTGGCGTTCTTATGTAATTCTATTATTTCTTCCTACATATGTACCTACACAGACATACATATACAGGCACACAATAACGCCGTCGGTGACAGTGACCTAGATTATCAAACGCAGACATATCGTAGACGCGGTCGCAGAAAAGTTCAAGGCCATTTCCTGTCCAGCCTGTTCTGCAAATTAACGACGGAGACATGTTTGCGTGGAACGTTCTTAGTTAAGCCGCTGCCAACTTAGCAGAAGAAGAATTCTTTAATTTATTATTATCCTTGTACTTTTTAAAATGCGAATAAGTAATATTTTTGTATGCATGTACGTACATGTATTCTTGTATTAATTATAATTAAACTCGCTTTAATTATAATGTCTATAAATAGCACAAAGAACGAATAGTCATAACTGTTTATTATTAGCCAAGACATTTCACATGTGTACAAATATAATGTACATAAATTGTAGCAGGAAACGTATCACATCAATAAAAACATACCACATACATACATGTATATATTTTAAGCAGTAGCGGCTGAACATAAGACATAAGCGTCTGGAGAGGGTTAGTCGTGACCATTTCCCATACCATAACCTAACCTAAACTCATAAACCCTTACTGCATAGCATTCCTGATGTATATGCCATTTAAAGAAACTTTTCCTACCATAATCTAACCTAAGCTCATAAACCCTTACTGCGTAGCATCCCTAATGCATATGCCAATCAAAGAATCTTTTCCTACCGTAACCTAACCTATACCTTTAACGTACTTCACAACTTACGTACACCAATCATGAAAGCCTCTCTCACCATAACCTAACATAAGCCCATGGTGCATAGTACTTCGCAATTAATGAATGCTCCTTCATTAACGTGTAATATCAGTCTACAATATAAGTATAACACTTCATACATGTCAATCGGGAAAACCTTGTCCACCATAACCAAGCGGAAGTCTAAGGTGCATGACACTTCACTATAACCTAACCTACAAGCCAATCAGGGAACTCTTCCGCCATCCACCATAACCTAATGTAAAAAGGGTTCATCTACATCAGGGGTCAGAACTTTATAGACAAAAGAACCAAATTATCGGAGAAAACAAGGTAATGAACGTATCAAAGAGCCATATATTGCATCATCATCATCATATTAAGTCATAATTCTGGAGATTGGATGGACACACATATTTCTATCCTGAGCCACTTTAAATGTCAGATGAGAACTGTCATTTGCAAGTGTTATGAGAACTTGATATGATATTGTACGTTTCTATATAAATGTAACCGGGTATACAAAAAAAGAACAATATTATCTAAAAGTATTACTTTTTGATGCATTCAAATAAATCGCTAAAAATAATCGTAAAAAAGAGTTTTAATTAATAACTTTGTCTCTCTAAATAATTAAAATACATCGAAAAAGATTAGTTTGTCTTCATATTTGAACCTTGAGTTATCCAGACATAGGAACAAAGAACACTTACTCCGAGAACATCCTTGTAGATCCCCTTTTTTTAATTTTTTAGATTTAGTGTTAAAATTTAGCAAAGCAAATACTAAAAATGTTTTGTTTCAAATAAAGAATATATTACAGTTGCTTTAAATAGTTTAACTCATTTATCCATCGGAAGTAATAATTTTTGGTTTAGTCTTAGTCCTGCATATTCGGTCTTTGTTTTAGTATTGGTCTTGTTCGTTCGGTTTTGGTCTTGTTAGTATAAAGACAGTCTTGGTATTGATCTCGCATTTTCGTAAGACCAAAATTAAGACTAATTTTCCTCATAACTAATCCATTTATAAGAGCACGATTAGCTTTCTTGAATACGGTGAAAACTGGAAAGCCAAGCCATTCATTGTAGTTTGCATTAATAATTTCCAAAATAAAAAGTTGGTTTACAAACCAATACCTAGGGTATTTTGCACTTTGTATTTGCATTTTCAATTCGAACTATTTTAAATTGAACGACTCCTGCGAAGATAACAACTACAACTTGTACTTTACTCACTGTCTTCTCAATACCATTTTTATAATAGAGTCACGAGTCGACACTGATTATAATGCGAGCTCTTTTGAATTAAGACAATTTTATTACATTGCGGTTAATGGCTCGATAGAGTTTCTGAATGGACCAAGACGTACCGAGATCAAGTTGAGGATAAAAATATTTTTATTGTCATGAGAACATTGTCTGCTACACAAAACTTTTAATTACAATATAAAATATACAAATGTACCTACTCATGCTCTATATATACGTACATATGTATAGTATATCGTTGAGAGTTCAAAAACAGTAAGGATTTTGAATGAAAATTGGATTTGGAAAACAGGAACACTTCAATTAAAAAGCGACGCAGTTGGTGGGTGACATTTCCCATCAAACTTATGGAATTTACGCACAGGTATACGAATATGTCGAATTACGTGGTAAATCAATGTTGTTACAATTTATGGCGTTATACGCAAGTTAAAGCGTAATAAACCAGATTTGTTGGTTCATTGTACTCTGCAGAACAACGAAGGTGAATACAAAATTTTAGGGGTGCATACGGTTGTTTACGGGAATTTTACCTTTTCACAGAAATACAAAGGAGGTTGATTTGGCTTAATACGGGCTAGCACCTGCGTACGTGCAGGGAAGCGGAAGTACTATGGGAAAATTATTGACAGAACTGGTCGTCCATTTATTTGGTATTCTGATCAAAAAGGTGCAAATCACATTTGAATAAACATCAACCACATTGCCCAAAACAAAATTCTTGATTCATCCGTGTGAAAAAAGAAGCGAATTAATTTTCAAATTGAAAACCTAATGTACATTTTTGTACAGTAAGCAAATTTAAATAAACTAATCAATGAAATTTACAATTCATAAAACTATTTAAACCTGTTTATCATCATAAGGTCGTCAGTCCTAAGACTGATTGGACACGCACCTCCACTCTTTCTTATCCTAGGCTAATCTTCGCATTTCCCTAAAACTAGAACGTCCCACATTCTTAACTATTTGCGAACAGTAATCTGGTCTGGGTATACTTCTACTTATCTTAACTCCTATTTCTGCCTCTAATGTTTCTGACTAGCCCTTCATGCCTGAAACGATGTCCTAATACCAACCTATCTCGCCTAATTCTTATTGACTTCCATAGAGTCCTCTGATCTACTATTCATTCGAATACCTCTTCAATTCTAACCTTCTCTTTCCGCGGTATCTTCATCATTCGCCTGTAACACCACATTCTAACACTTAACCTTTTCTTTTCTGTATTTCTAAACTTTCAAGGAAAACTTGAGTAGTGAGCTTAGGCCCTAAGTTTTTTATAAACTCATAACAATATAGAAACTAGAACACTTAACGTTAATAATTTATACAAAATATGTTTGTAGAATTGGGAAATTATACACATATAGGTACACTTGCTTGAAACAAAACGTTGACGGATAATTGCAAGTAATAATAATTGCTGGTGTCAATATACATATTACTTACATACTTACATCCTCCTTCCTTTCCAACGGAAATATTACATGTCCTGAAGTATGTAGGCATTGGAAACGATCGTATTAAATTTAGCGTAAAAAGCGGTAACCAAAGCATCAATTTGCCACTTTTTTGATGACGAAAAACAAACTTCACCGCACACATGTTGCGCTATTCACGGTCTTTGGATGGGAAACGATGTTGATTCCTTAGACGTTCACTTGCGTTACAAGAATATCTTCGTTTTTATTAGAAGGAAACAAAAGTTTTTCCCTTTTTCATAAAATCAAATTTTTACACGCGGTTAAAACAAAAGGAAATCCAATATTCTTATATTATATAGTTATAGAAAATAGTTTCACAACCTTTAAAAAAAAAATAAATAGAGAAAACTAGTGCAAACTGGACATGCGCCCTGTGAATTGTGTATCATTATGACACCTCTGTGGTGCTCGAACAACTGCGGGTCATAAATCATATAGCAGACAACATTAGTACGACGAAAAGAACTTACGGGAAGTTTCCGAAAACACTGAAGAATATTCAGTGACTGTACCAACTGTGCGCGACCATGAAAACTGAACTAAAGAGTGTCTATAAACTTACAATATTATTAGTAATCGATTATCATTTAAATAGCTGCATGTTCATTGTTTTTGGGTTAAATAAATCCATTATACAATACTTGTATAAATAAATAGACGTACTAATATTTGTTTGTGCTTGAAACGCTATTCTCTTTTAATGTATTTACCGCTTTTTCTAGATATCGAAAATCAGCGACTTCTTGTAGTTTTTTGTTTCCAATTTTTATTTATTTTCATTCGTATTCTTCTATCAATACGGTTTCCATTTTATTTAATACTATTCCTAACTAGTCCTTGCTGTTTGATAATACCGCTACGCAAGTAACAGCATGCTAATAATACCCCCATATATCTACTTCGAAACCCGCCCTGTCTTTATTAATATTAATCGCATCGTCGATATATAGATTATAAATTAGCGGTATAATACGAATTCTTACATTGCAGCTTAAATTCTACAACTGCTTGTTGCTGTTAAGGACTCATCCACTTCATGTATGTACCTACATTCATCAACGCGCATTCAGTATCCTACGTTAAGTTATCGATAGTTTAGAATCTAATGAAACTTTAACCCTGGGTTATGCAGTGACAAAACTCAGCCCGCTCATTAGCTCATTGGTTTCTACATTTCTAACTCTTAATGAATGCACGTACATGTACCATATTAAGTCATCGATGCTAATGTGTGAGCATTACGCTGGAATAACATCAATTTTTGGTTGTAGGGTCATAGAAGTGCTGACTACGGATTAATGTTCGTGCTCCTGTATGTAATGAGATGTATGTTATTGAATGCGCATTGATAAATGCACGTACATGTACCATATTAAGTCTTCGATGCCCGTGTGTCTGAGATTTATACTGGAATAACATTAAGTTGTTGGTTGTATGCTCAAAACAGTGCTGACTACAGATTAATGTTCGTGTTTTTGTTTGTAACTAAATGTGTGCTATTGAATGCACATTGATGAATGCACGTACATTACTATATTAAGTCATCGATGCCCGTGTGTCTGAGCCTTATACTGGAATAACATCAAGTTGTTGGTTATACGGTCAAAAAGTGCCGACTACAGATAAACGTTCGTCTGTATGTAATTACAAAAATGTACGTTTTTGAATGTGCGTTAATGAATGCATGTACCTACATGTATTCAGTCACCTACCAACGTTTGAGTTGACCTTACAGTCAAAAAGTGCGGCCTGCAAATAAAATTTTAAACGTCTCCATGAAGCTAAATGTACATTATTACATAGACGTTATCGAATGCACGTACATTTATTGAGTCATCTACGTTATTGAATGCGAATTGATAAATGCACGTACGTGTATCATATTAAGTCTTCAATGCCCGTGTGTCTGAGCTTTATACTGCACTAACATTAAGTTGTTGGTTGTATGCTCAAAACAGTGCTGACTACAGATTAATGTTCGTGCTTCTGTTTGTAACAAAATATTTATTATTGAATGCATATTGATGAATGCACGTACATTACCATATTAAGTCATCGATGCCCGTCTGTCTGAGCCTTTTACTGGAATAACATCAAGTTGTTGGTTATATGGTCAAAAAGTGCCGACTACAGATAAACGTTCGTCTGTATGTAACTACAAAAATGTACGTTTTTGAATGTGCGTTAATGAATGCATGTACCTACATGTATTCAGTCACCTACCAACGTTTGAGTTGACCTTACAGTCAAAAAGTGCGGCCTGCAAATAAAATTTTAAACGTCTCCATGAAGCTAAATGTACATTATTACATAGACGTTATCGAATGCACGTACATTTATTGAGTCATCTACGTTATTGAATGCGAATTGATAAATGCACGTACGTGTATCATATTAAGTCTTCAATGCCCGTGTGTCTGAGCTTTATACTGCACTAACATTAAGTTGTTGGTTGTATGCTCAAAACAGTGCTGACTACAGATTAATGTTCGTGCTTCTGTTTGTAACAAAATATTTATTATTGAATGCATATTGATGAATGCACGTACATTACCATATTAAGTCATCGATGCCCGTCTGTCTGAGCCTTTTACTGGAATAACATCAAGTTGTTGGTTATATGGTCAAAAAGTGCCGACTACAGATAAACGTTCGTCTGTATGTAACTACAAAAATGTACGTTTTTGAATGTGCGTTAATGAATGCATGTACCTACATGTATTCAGTCACCTACCAACGTTTGAGTTGACCTTACAGTCAAAAAGTGCGGCCTGCAAATAAAATTTTAAACGTCTCCATGAAGCTAAATGTACATTATTACATAGACGTTATCGAATGCACGTACATTTATTGAGTCATCTACGTTATTGAATGCGAATTGATAAATGCACGTACGTGTATCATATTAAGTCTTCAATGCCCGTGTGTCTGAGCTTTATACTGCACTAACATTAAGTTGTTGGTTGTATGCTCAAAACAGTGCTGACTACAGATTAATGTTCGTGCTTCTGTTTGTAACAAAATATTTATTATTGAATGCATATTGATGAATGCACGTACATTACCATATTAAGTCATCGATGCCCGTCTGTCTGAGCCTTTTACTGGAATAACATCAAGTTGTTGGTTATATGGTCAAAAAGTGCCGACTACAGATAAACGTTCGTCTGTATGTAACTACAAAAATGTACGTTTTTGAATGTGCGTTAATGAATGCATGTACCTACATGTATTCAGTCACCTACCAACGTTTGAGTTGACCTTACAGTCAAAAAGTGCGGCCTGCAAATAAAATTTTAAACGTCTCCATGAAGCTAAATGTACATTATTACATAGACGTTATCGAATGCACGTACATTTATTGAGTCATCTACGTTATTGAATGCGAATTGATAAATGCACGTACGTGTATCATATTAAGTCTTCAATGCCCGTGTGTCTGAGCTTTATACTGCACTAACATTAAGTTGTTGGTTGTATGCTCAAAACAGTGCTGACTACAGATTAATGTTCGTGCTTCTGTTTGTAACAAAATATTTATTATTGAATGCATATTGATGAATGCACGTACATTACCATATTAAGTCATCGATGCCCGTCTGTCTGAGCCTTTTACTGGAATAACATCAAGTTGTTGGTTATATGGTCAAAAAGTGCCGACTACAGATAAACGTTCGTCTGTATGTAACTACAAAAATGTACGTTTTTGAATGTGCGTTAATGAATGCATGTACCTACATGTATTCAGTCACCTACCAACGTTTGAGTTGACCTTACAGTCAAAAAGTGCGGCCTGCAAATAAAATTTTAAACGTCTCCATGAAGCTAAATGTACATTATTACATAGACGTTATCGAATGCACGTACATTTATTGAGTCATCTACGTTATTGAATGCGAATTGATAAATGCACGTACGTGTATCATATTAAGTCTTCAATGCCCGTGTGTCTGAGCTTTATACTGCACTAACATTAAGTTGTTGGTTGTATGCTCAAAACAGTGCTGACTACAGATTAATGTTCGTGCTTCTGTTTGTAACAAAATATTTATTATTGAATGCATATTGATGAATGCACGTACATTACCATATTAAGTCATCGATGCCCGTCTGTCTGAGCCTTTTACTGGAATAACATCAAGTTGTTGGTTATATGGTCAAAAAGTGCCGACTACAGATAAACGTTCGTCTGTATGTAACTACAAAAATGTACGTTTTTGAATGTGCGTTAATGAATGCATGTACCTACATGTATTCAGTCACCTACCAACGTTTGAGTTGACCTTACAGTCAAAAAGTGCGGCCTGCAAATAAAATTTTAAACGTCTCCATGAAGCTAAATGTACATTATTACATAGACGTTATCGAATGCACGTACATTTATTGAGTCATCTACGTTATTGAATGCGAATTGATAAATGCACGTACGTGTATCATATTAAGTCTTCAATGCCCGTGTGTCTGAGCTTTATACTGCACTAACATTAAGTTGTTGGTTGTATGCTCAAAACAGTGCTGACTACAGATTAATGTTCGTGCTTCTGTTTGTAACAAAATATTTATTATTGAATGCATATTGATGAATGCACGTACATTACCATATTAAGTCATCGATGCCCGTCTGTCTGAGCCTTTTACTGGAATAACATCAAGTTGTTGGTTATATGGTCAAAAAGTGCCGACTACAGATAAACGTTCGTCTGTATGTAACTACAAAAATGTACGTTTTTGAATGTGCGTTAATGAATGCATGTACCTACATGTATTCAGTCACCTACCAACGTTTGAGTTGACCTTACAGTCAAAAAGTGCGGCCTGCAAATAAAATTTTAAACGTCTCCATGAAGCTAAATGTACATTATTACATAGACGTTATCGAATGCACGTACATTTATTGAGTCATCTACGTTATTGAATGCGAATTGATAAATGCACGTACGTGTATCATATTAAGTCTTCAATGCCCGTGTGTCTGAGCTTTATACTGCACTAACATTAAGTTGTTGGTTGTATGCTCAAAACAGTGCTGACTACAGATTAATGTTCGTGCTTCTGTTTGTAACAAAATATTTATTATTGAATGCATATTGATGAATGCACGTACATTACCATATTAAGTCATCGATGCCCGTCTGTCTGAGCCTTTTACTGGAATAACATCAAGTTGTTGGTTATATGGTCAAAAAGTGCCGACTACAGATAAACGTTCGTCTGTATGTAACTACAAAAATGTACGTTTTTGAATGTGCGTTAATGAATGCATGTACCTACATGTATTCAGTCACCTACCAACGTTTGAGTTGACCTTACAGTCAAAAAGTGCGGCCTGCAAATAAAATTTTAAACGTCTCCATGAAGCTAAATGTACATTATTACATAGACGTTATCGAATGCACGTACATTTATTGAGTCATCTACGTTATTGAATGCGAATTGATAAATGCACGTACGTGTATCATATTAAGTCTTCAATGCCCGTGTGTCTGAGCTTTATACTGCACTAACATTAAGTTGTTGGTTGTATGCTCAAAACAGTGCTGACTACAGATTAATGTTCGTGCTTCTGTTTGTAACAAAATATTTATTATTGAATGCATATTGATGAATGCACGTACATTACCATATTAAGTCATCGATGCCCGTCTGTCTGAGCCTTTTACTGGAATAACATCAAGTTGTTGGTTATATGGTCAAAAAGTGCCGACTACAGATAAACGTTCGTCTGTATGTAACTACAAAAATGTACGTTTTTGAATGTGCGTTAATGAATGCATGTACCTACATGTATTCAGTCACCTACCAACGTTTGAGTTGACCTTACAGTCAAAAAGTGCGGCCTGCAAATAAAATTTTAAACGTCTCCATGAAGCTAAATGTACATTATTACATAGACGTTATCGAATGCACGTACATTTATTGAGTCATCTACGTTATTGAATGCGAATTGATAAATGCACGTACGTGTATCATATTAAGTCTTCAATGCCCGTGTGTCTGAGCTTTATACTGCACTAACATTAAGTTGTTGGTTGTATGCTCAAAACAGTGCTGACTACAGATTAATGTTCGTGCTTCTGTTTGTAACAAAATATTTATTATTGAATGCATATTGATGAATGCACGTACATTACCATATTAAGTCATCGATGCCCGTCTGTCTGAGCCTTTTACTGGAATAACATCAAGTTGTTGGTTATATGGTCAAAAAGTGCCGACTACAGATAAACGTTCGTCTGTATGTAACTACAAAAATGTACGTTTTTGAATGTGCGTTAATGAATGCATGTACCTACATGTATTCAGTCACCTACCAACGTTTGAGTTGACCTTACAGTCAAAAAGTGCGGCCTGCAAATAAAATTTTAAACGTCTCCATGAAGCTAAATGTACATTATTACATAGACGTTATCGAATGCACGTACATTTATTGAGTCATCNCCATTTTCTGTGACCATAATTTTTATATTCTATATATTATGTTTTGCATTTTAATAGAAGTGTATAGCCTTTAATTATCCCGAATTTCCAAACTGTGTAAAAATTGTTTAAGGTGCACCCAAATGCGGTGGGGGCGGTGTTTTAGGGGAAACACCCGTTTTCGAAAAGGTCACCTTTTACGTATTCTACTGCTGTCCAGGATTTAATTTGGCCCCAAAATTAGTCTAATGAATTCTTAATTATAGCTCACTCAGATTTAAATTGGGGAATTAAGACGCTTAACTAAAAATGAGATTTCAAACGTCAACTACCTTAATGCCAAAAGGGATATTAAAGACCGTTGTCCTTATAAGGCACAGTTGCATTTTAATTATATGTATAGATTGCATCCTTTAATTAGTCGCTTTCATAGAGAGCTGATTTCAGAAAGTTGAATTTTCAGAGGAGATAGTCTCACAAATTATCATTATTATAAACCTATATCTACGCAGGTACGTAGAAAATTATTATAGGTGTAACAGAAATAAGTGCGGAGCATTAAAGACGTGGTTAAGGACAAAAATTGTCTTATTTGAAATCATGGATACCATCCCTACAGCAGCAATATAGTTTAAACCCGTAAATTAGTTATTAGTATTATATCACATTATTGTAACAACTGTTCTACAGTAACATACATTAATGATTGATATTGTATTGCTGAATTAGCTTATTGAACTACATCATATAAAATTTAAACGTTAAAAAAATGAACGGCTACTAGGGGTTGACTGTTAACATAAACACCCTGAACCTCACTTAATCTAATCTAACAAATAAACAATACATGAGGAAAACAATACAAAACAAATACTACACGGATGCTAGTGATTGCCAGCTGATTGAGTGCGGCGTTGCATGTCGTCTTTCTTTACCAGGGCCGAATTGAAATTTTATTCAACTACCTTCAAGTACGTTTTTCTCGAAAACCGCGGATTTTCGGGAATACAAACATTTACTTAATTTTCTTGCTATATACTGCCCTATCATGTGCGCACTTGTTTCTGCTACACCGTGTACAACCTTTTTTGGACCACCGCACATTTTAGAAGAAGAAACCCTATGCCCATAAAATAACTGTCAACATTACACTTTTATATGAAATATCCTTATCTGTCTTTTTATTACGAAAACAGGAGGGGGAATCGGGGTCCTTAATAAATACTTTTCAGCTTTATAAATTTCTTAAATAGGTAGGCACGGCCACAGGCTATAACGCACCCCCTCATTTGCCTCTAGAGCTACCACGACCCCTCAGGTAAGCCTCTAGTGCCTACTGGGAGCGATAGCGACCCCATATATTATTCAATGAATTTGACCGTGAATATGACTAAATTTTTATTTGTCAAAGAAGAAAGAAGTGGTCTTGCCAAGGACTCTTTGAACTCTAGAGCACTACCCTATTTTGTCCCAAAGTAGTTGCGCCACCCATAAAAAAAAATATCTTAACTGACTTACCGAAATGTGATCGTAGGTGACACTGTAGTCCGTATAGGCGCATAGCAAATCAATTGTCAGCACGCTACTGCTTCGAAATTTTGAGGCTATCAGCAAACAAGTGGCTCCCAAAAGTTGGAGTTGCTGTCTTTTAATGGCACACACGCAAAGAAATCGGTCCATGTAATTTATAGCTAAGGGTAGAATTTGATCTTCACACATTTGCTCTTCACACACCTAGAATAATACAGAAGCATCGATTAGATAAAAATGTTTGTCTATTAATCACGTATTGGGGGGAGGGGTGAGTCCAACCGGGTACTATTGCTCTGGGAGGGGGTCAATGCTAACGTAAACTTTTAGAATGTCCGCCTAACGTATCAGAGTAATAAGGATGGGAGGGGTCAGGTAGTACGTTATGGTCCCGCTACGTGGGGAGAGATGAATGTTAAATAAATCTAATAAAAAATAAAATAAAATACACTCAAATATTAGGTAAGCACACAGGTTTCAAACATTTGCCCCAAGCGTAAAATAAAGTAAAACAATGACCCAACTCCTACCCTCCAACCATAAGATATAACATTTCTAATTGTTCAGTAAATAATATTCATAATTATAATATTGAAATTGTGTGCTTAATGTATAAATAGCAGTATTTCAGTTCTTATCATTCATTTCTCGCAATTAAACTAACCTATACATATTCACGTTCATATAAGTCTACATTCTAAAAATCTATAGATCCCACGAAACGAAGAAGTAGAAGAAACAGCAATAAATAATAAATATTTATTGTTCTTGATCTCGATTATAAACACAAACCACTCACAAATAAATTTAATAGAGGTATTTTACCTGTTAACTGCACAATTGTTTTGATTAATAGGTAGGCATATATAACATATTGCTTGTTCACTGTTTGTAATATTGTAAAATCAAAAGTTTACATTTATACTGTAACCTTCTCTATGAAACACATATAAGATACTATGCCTACTATTGTACAGAAGTTGTCAATAGCCTAAAAATAATTAGATACTTATTTAAATGTATGTACCTATAAGAAGTATGTCATCTGATGAATATCAAAACGTAAAATATACTTAGGGTTATTTTTGTAAGGTCAATAACTAAAAATGATGAGATCTATTATCTATTGTATACTGTAAAAGGAATTAGTAAATAACGTGTTAATGGATTACTATTCAAGCAAGTCTGATAAATCTATTTTTCCCAAATAACGTCTGATTTGTTTACCTCCAACATCCAAGTTGTGACAACTTTTCTCATGAAAGGCTCAATGTCAGTTTGTACTTCGTCGAAATAATTGCATCTGGGGACATAAAAGCCTTGATCCTTCAGCAAATTTTCAATGACACGTGAATCCCTGAAGATTATTGGATCCTTTTTAGCAAAATTTGTAGTGGCCATGTTCTCGATGCAGGTCAATTCCATATGATTTCAAAACGATCAATGTCACTAAGTTTGTTGGCACACGTCTTAGAATTTCAATTTCACTTTCTGTTACACCTAATTACATTAAAAATTTAGATGTCACATTCAGCACGACACTTCTACTAAAACAGTAACTCTTTAACTGTCACCTTCACTAACTTCGACTGATGGTAGACGGTATACACCAGTCGACGAGCTAAATGCAACTGGTCGCAAAGAAAGGGAAGCAACATGTTTTATTGTTTAGGTTGTGAAATACACGCAAGCGCAAATCAATCAGCGAAACACCTGGATGGGAGATTCCTACCTGTCTTGTTGAATATAGAACATCTGCTCTGGAGTTGTAAATACATACATATCGTAGGTTTTATATTTAGATGAATATACAGGTTTGAACAACTCCAATTATTGACCTTACGACTTCATTTTTTATGGGTGCATTATACGCAGGTACATATTTCAAAAAAGGTCTAGACAAATAAAATAAATTGACATCATTCTCCCATTAAAATTTATTCCTATTCGTTAATAAAAAATAATTAACAAATTTTACAGAAAATAGGGAGAAAAAGGAAAGTAACTAGGTATCATGTGCTAAATGGGTTTTATCTGGGAAAAGTAGAGTAGTATATGAAGAAAACAAATTAAAATTAAGGGTGTTAAGTACCTTCTGTGTAGGTGTACTATTTTCTTATATTAATTTATTATTTTTCCATTCTTTATTTTGAAACTAAAATTAAGTTGAAAGTTTTTTCGAAGTTGCCTTTGTTTTAACTTTTGAGTTAGGTAACAGTTTCATTTAATTCATTAGTTGCATAACACTGGTCACAAAAAGATTTTAAATCATTTTTCTCTTCTTTATTAATTTACAAAAATAATTATGGTTCCTATGTTTCTATATAATATATAAGATATTAAACTCATTTGGAAATTGTACCATTTGCTTACTGATAAAAGCTACCAAGGGTATACTTCATTTACTTTCTCTAGCGATGTGCCCCTTTCAATGTCTTGGATACTCTCGACTCTTGTTCATTAAATATACTTTTTCATACAGTACCTTCCAAAAGTTTTGTTCGATCATGAATAGTAGTGCCAGTCGAAAACAAGCGTTAATGCTTTTAATATGTCTTCAAATATAAATAAACGTCTCCTTGATATTTTCGGTAGTAATTGGTACCAATAACAGCACATTTGAGCAATGCAATTGTAGTGGATAAAATGATCAATTTCTCCGTGCAGTACTGTACGGATTATATGCTCCTCACCGGTTAAGAGTTTGGCCGAGAGTTATCTCCTTCCTTTTCTGGCCTGCTGTTCTTTTCTACTTTGCGCCGGTCAAACTGAAGGTCACATCGCTACAGAAACTAAAGGAAGTATACCAAAAATGTTACCAAGTTTCAGGTTTTTGAAAATATAGTATTACATTAGAAAAGTAAGCCCAAGGGGCATTCGTATTCAGATATAACCAAAGTAAGGGCGATTATGAATGTAAAAAAATTGTAATGCAAATACAATTACTTAATTCTAGATGCATAAATCGAATTTTTTTTAGAATAATAAAACTGTTTTATTAGACAAAAATCACTTTACTTTATAGCAGTTAATATATGTTTATAATAAATGTGTATAAGTAAAAATTATTGTAAAATTGAGAAAATACAATTATATATGTATGTATATAATAACAGATATATTTTTAGTCTTAATCTTTAACAACAGGGGGGTATATTTATTACTTGTTGTTTCTTGTGTTTGCACACAGGACTTGCGCAACACTTTGATCGTTTCTCCCTAATACATTCTTTGTTAGGTTTTTGTGATTTGTAGTCGAACAATCTTATTGATCTGCATAAAAATGCAAGTTCGTGCAAAAAGTATCCACAGCCTTCTGCAATCGGATCGCAAAGATCTCTAAGGGATGTTGCCACATTGTAGAAAAATATAAGTATCGGCTGAACAAAGCCATTAAATAGTATTGCCAAAAAAGGTTTGAAAAAGTAATCGCAGGCCAGTTGAAGCAGACCTACCGTCAATGGACGAATAAGACCGTAGAGTAAAAATCTGGAAGTAATTAATCAAAATTCAGATCTATACTTTAGATTCAGTCGTAAAACAATGCGAGGTAGTTAAAGTTATCTTCTACTAAAAATAGGAAAAAGTGAAAATATCATTTTTGTCATGTTAGCGCGGAAAGCTCGTTTTGCATGCTATTAAATAGGGAAGAAATGGCCTCTTTTCAGCCGTGTTTTAGTCGCGAGGAAAAGTCTTTTGAGCGCATGCGCTGAAATTTATGGGCATGCGCAGAAATCAGTTGTTCAATGACAATGTCTTTCTAACCTCTAAATCATTTACTCTTATTTCGCCAACTATCAATTTAATAACGAGCTTTCCGCACAAACATGACAAAAAATAGTATACGTACCTCGGGAAGAAACAGGGATGTCTCAGACTGCATGTTTGCCACCCTCGCCTTCGGATCGGGTGACAATTCATATGCAGTCTGAAATAACCCTGTTTCTTCCCTCGATACGTAATGTACTATTTTTCATTTAAAAGAATTTAGAATGATAAAGATTTTAAAAGCTGATTTTACGAATAATATTTTGATAATGACCCAAGATATGAAGCATGATGAAAGTGCACGGGGTACCACTTCCCTTTTTAAAAAAGGTAATCATTAGAATGGAATTATTCTTTTAATTAATAAAAGAAATGGAAACTTGTCCTCCATGTCTTAAAAGAATCCAGAAACTCAAAGAAGAGTAGAATTATGTCTAGATCAGTTTCTTGATCTATTTGATCTATATGATTTTATTAACAATGACTGGACTCTGGAAGACAATAGAAATTTGTGTTTGTGTTACAATCAGTAATTAGAAAGAAGGATATTTCAAAAATCCTTGGGTGTTTCATTCGCATTAGGTACTTATGAAATTGATGGACAGCTTCTCCGAATTACGTCCTGAGTAGGGTGGAAAGTCCTTCTTAGACTCCTTTTAGGAATCCTTGGAGTGGGTAGTTGCGGTTGTGATTAGAAAGATGAGACGAACGAAATAAAGACAGAAAAAAAGTGAAAGATTTTCTGTGGAATTTTGCTGCCCCAATGAAACTAAGGAGGACCCGGAATCAAACCGGTGTCTTCCTAAATGCTAAGCAATGGTCTAAGTCGAGAAAGTTAGTCTCCTATTAAGAATCGTTGGAGTGGGTAGATGGCGGTTGGGGTTAGAAAGAAAAGACAAACGAAATAAAGACAGAAAAAAGTGAAAGATTTTCTGTGGAATTTTGCTGCCTCAATGAAACTAAGGCAGACTCGGAATCAAACCGGTGACTTCCTAAATGGTAAGCAATGGTCTAAACCGATAAAGTTACTGTTGGTTAAGCTGAATAAGTACCTTAATTAAAGAGTTGTTTTGTACCACTTGAACGCCTAATCCAATGACACGAAAAGTCAAACAGACAGCGCGTAGTTTTACAAATTATTATATAGCCATGGGACCCCATGCACTCATGACATAAATTCCTACAGAATCCATGGACTCCGGGTTAAAATATCCTGGTTTATTAGATGTTTGGTCAGCAGGAGCGGTAGACCATCATACCTCAAACTCTCGGCAACAACCGCTCCAATGAATTTATTTTTTCTAGTATTTTTAATATAGGTAAAGAATGCACTTACTTAAAAAATTGTAAAACAAATGTTGTGAATAAAGTGATTCCAATATATACTGTGCCAAAGCTTTCGGCCCAGAATCGTTTTGCGCATTGTTCACTTTTCTCTCCCAAGACGTCAGTATCAATAATGGGTGGGCTGTCGGTGGTACAGTAATATCTGCAAATGAATAAAATTTATATTGGTTACTGTTTTTGTTGACTAGACTCTCAATTTTTAAGTAATTAGTTTCTATGTATATGGCTACATCGCATCGTGGTGCAATATTTACTATTTAAGCAGCATGAAGATTATTATTAGAAGAGTTCTAAGGCTTCAAACTTCCTGTATAAAAATAGTAATCGTGGATCTCACAAATCAATTTGTGAATAGAAAGAATTATTTTTTGTCACATTTATTCCGAAAGTCCGACCATTCATCCTTCTATACGAGGCTAAAACAATTACATTTACAACAGGGTGAAACCAAACAACGAACCGAAATTATTACATTATCTAGAAGGCGTTTCAGCCTTTGGTGCGGATGGCAAACGACGCATGGTGTGATATAATCACTTTCGTTCCGAGGTGCGTAATCTATGATATTTTTACCATATTCTTACCGAAAATAAGATATTTTCCCCCAGATTTCAGGGACGAACGCACGTAATTAATAATAATTATGAAATTTTTACTAAATCGCAATTTTGAAACGTTTTAAAGTATCATTTTATTATCAACAGGATCGACTGGACACCCACGTCACTCCTTTCTGTCCTGGGCTAATCTTTGAATCTAGAACAACACATTTCTTACTATCTGTGAAAAGTAGCCTAATCTTTATTGATTTCCGTAGTATATTCTGTATTGCCCGACTTTTTCCAATACCTTCTGATTTCTGTTCTTTTCTTTCTCATGTATTCATTATCCTCATTATACAACTATATCGTCCCCAAATCTAAGTATATCTAGTAATCTTTTGTCCCTGTATATCTTATCCCAGAAGTTGTTTTGTCTCTAATAATATTAAATGTACCTTCGATATATCAATTAAAAATTACCGGTAATTGTGCATCTTTGTCCAACTACTCTCCTAATATTTATTACTCTACGTTACTGCTTAAATTCTCCTCCACTATCTCGTCCCTACATTTTTAAGCATTATAATCACCATGTTATCATACTTAACGTTATATATGGATGTGAATTTAGTGAAGTTTACCTTGCGGATGTAGATACGGATATTTCGTTTTTCTCTGAAAATACTCAGTAGATTTATTAACGTTATTTAATCCTTTTATTTTCATACATATTGAGAATGGTACACTTTCAAATAATGAAAAGATGAGCTTCGACAACTGCATAAACGATTTTAATAAAAATGTAATCGATTTGGGAGGCTGAAATTAAATCAGCAAATTTTCAAATTAAACGCGTGATGGGTGACGCAAATGTTATCTTTGAGGAAATGATTACATTGCCAGCCCAAATCGAATCAATCCTCAGTTCACGCTCTCTTACTCCTATTCCCAATTCCGCAAACGAACTGGACGTCCTATCTTCAGGGCCATTTCCTTATAGGCTGTCCACTTAATGCTCCTGTGAAACCTATATCAACCGACTTTCTCGATGGCAACAGATCCAACAACTATCCCAACATTTTTGGAAACGTTGGCAACGGGAATATTTAACAGCATTCCAATAGCGATCGAAATGGAAGAAACAAGGACCTAGTCTGCAGATAGACACCACTGTCCTAAAAAATTTGTCATCTCTCCAATGGGTTTTGGGGAAGATAATTCAGCTACATTTTGGACCTGATGGGTTCACTGGAACTGTTACCGTCAAAACAACCAAGGGTGAATTCAAGCGCAGAATTACGAAAATCTGTCCACTTTCAATCGAACATAGTGAGTGTTTGTGATTCTGAAGTGTTAAAAAACAAAATCTTATTTGTTTAACGGTGAACCCTTCAAGGCGGGCGGAATGTTGGATGTTACAAAGACATCTTCTAGTTTATGTTTATCTTTAGTATAATTCTTGGATTTTATTGCTTTATTTACCTCCGACAGTATGGAAATATGTACCTATCTGTGCATTTTGTAAATAGATGTTGTTCCCTAGTCATAAATGCAAATTCTTACGATCAGCTAAACTAATTTTATTATCTGGTTTTTTCAGACTTGAAATTTCTCGGAGGGTTGGTACCTGAACTGGTAACTTCATAACCAGATCTACTTTCAGGTATCAACCACTTCTAATTTTTCCATCATTATTGTGGGCGTTGGAGTAAATTATAAATATGTGTACTTTTAAGATTCTAAATCGGCTGAAGAGGACCTTAATGGGTCCTAGAACGGCCTGAGGTAGAGGGGTTTTAGTCGGTAGGTCCGAGGACTTCTTCCTCGGGAATCCGACACTAGTCAGTCGTTCGGATGACTGGGTGTCTTCTGAAGATTTCCCCTCTTCCACGAAGATAAAAAAAAGATTCTAAACAGATACAATTCTCAATTGAGAATTTCAAAAACAAAACATTAACCGATTCATCAAAAACTAGTTATTCCTTGTGATTGTTTAAGGAATCAAAGTTAATAACAATACTATTTTTAATGTTTCCTTCGTTTTACTATTGCGATTCAGATTGTTTATGTATGTATATTTTAGACAAGTGTTTGTCATTAAAGGCGTTGTACGGGTGCGAAACATGGACAATGGGCGCGGCGGAAAATAAAAGGTTAGAAGCTTACGAAATGTGGTGTTATAGACGAATGATGAGAATAACGTGAATAGAAAAGGTTAGAAATGAAGAGGTATTAGAAAGAATAGGAGAACAAAGGACTCTATAGAACTCAATAAGAAATAGGCGAGATAGGTTACCTTCACAGGCATAGGTCTAATCAGAGACATATTAGAGGTAGAGACAGGAATTAGGAGGGGTGTAGGTAGACCTAGATTAGATTACTGTTCGCAAATAGTTAAGGATATGGATTGTTCTAGTTGTAGGGAGATGCGACGTTTAGTTCAGGGTAGGAAAGAGTGGAGGTACGTTGCCAACCAGTCTTAGGACTGACGACCTTATGATGATGAGTATTTGTCAGTATCGAAAATCTAACAAAGGTGGATTATAGTTTATAAAAAGCAGTACCCCATATCGTAATACAATAAATATCCTTATAAAGATACGCCGATACGAATAATAATTTAACTTTGGAGATGCGGAGAAGGGTGTGGATATTAAAATTAATGCGGATCATTCGAAGTTGCGGATGCGCATTTCCGTTACAACCCTATTTAATGTTTCCCAATGCTTCCTCTAGATCCACGAATCCTATGTATACGCTATATCTGTTAATACCTGTAGTTTTACCCGTAAAGCCAAAATGACTTCAATCCTTCTAAACTTGGTCTTCCTCTCATATTCTTCAACCCTTTTTTTCTGCACGATTCTATATTAATTAAGTACCTAATAAATAATTTTGTACTTAGTACCAATTTTTTTAAAGAAATTTCAAACGCTTTTATAAAACAAAACTATTAAATCTAAAAGGGCACACCCTTACAATTACCAAAACTTACGCGCTGTTTCCGTGATCAAAATAGTACACCTCAATTTTTGTATCAAGATCACCCTTGCAACTTGTTATCCCTCGATTTCTGTCTTGAGAAATTCGATTTACAAGAACATGTTCACTTCTGGAACAAGGAGTGCCACAGGGCGTTTGAGAACAGATTGATCTAGCACCAGTGGTTAGTTTGCTGGTACAGACTCCATGACATTTTACAACTGACGCCGCATTAACAGAAGAACACTTTGTTTTTATGACTGATGTGTTGGCTCCAGTACTCTTCACGACATTATTCACAGTGTTGGTTGAAATCGTATTCGTACAAGGTTGGGGAATACCCGCAACCAGATCAAAAACCAGTTTCTGCGTTATACAAATTTAGATTATTTGTTTATACAGATAAAATCGACAAAAAATAATAGAACAAACCCCTTCTAGGAAATAAAATAAGAGAAAACGTTCTATAAAGCTTGTATTTCCATATTACACACTTCGGTAAATGTCTAGATGATGGGTGTGATCGAAAGAGGTGGTTACCCCCCCCCCCAAAAGTTCGTAGCGGTCTAACCCCCATAAACAGTTATGGGCGTTAGATGATGGCCCCCCACCCCTTTCAGGGGATCGAAAGAGGGTGGTCACCTGAGTAAAACCCCATAAAAAATTTGCGGCGGTCGCACTCCCATAAAAAGTTATGGGGGTTGAAAGTTGATTATTTTGACAATTTTCATACACTATAATTCAAATAAAATTCAATAAAAAAAATATTTTCGAGCGGGTGGAGTTGGGGGATCGATAGAGAGTGGTCACTTGAACAAAACCCGATAACCTAACCTAACCTACCCTATTGATAATAATATTTAAATAATGTTTTATATAACTTTCTCAATATTTTTATGTATTTTTCATTAGTTTTACCTTTGAATATTGTTTAAGAATGACTATATAAATATTTACATGCCTAGAAATGTATAAAAATTGGCATTTTTATTAACTTTGAACCCCCATAACTTTTTATGGGGGGTGAGAACGCCACGAACTTTTTATGGTGCAGTGGTGGGGGAGACCTCCTCTATCGACCCCCCACTCCCACCCCCTTCGGGTTCATCTAGACCATTACCCACACTTCAATGCTGGGAGTAGTTTTCTAAATTTCAGTGATGGGTGAATACAGGGTATACGAATGATGACAGGTTTTTTACCAGAAATTTGCAACCACCTGTGGGATGATTTGGATTATTACCGCTATTAATTTAAAAAAATAAATGGTCACAGCAGTTAGTGATTACCTACTTTTTAATAGAACGTTTTGTAAGAACAAGAAATCATTATCTACTGTAGTAAGGGCTAAATTGTCCTACTTTTCTCTTTATGGCTGAAACAGTCAGTATAATATCTCAATATCTACATTCTCTCAATGTTGTTCCACTATATGGACGACGTGTGATCTTGCAATATCATGTATCAATATTATTAATTAAATACAGGGATGACATGCTTGAATAAAATATCTTGAATACATAAAGCGTTATTGTCAAGGAACCTCTGCATAAAAAAACTAGTTTCATTCGAGCAGTTAGGGTGCACTTTAAGCTTGATTAGTGAGTATCTGCTCCTTTAATGGAGATGATAACGCAAATAAAAAAATCTAAATCTAAAACGATGAGACTACAGCATAACATCGGTAGATCTCGGTTATCATGGCCGTAACATTGGTGTTGGGCAGTGCTGGATTTCCTAGTAGGCCACATGGGCACAGCCTAGGGGACGCAGATTTTAGATTCACAGAAAAGTCCAGTCTCTCGTGCAAAATTGTCCCAATAATATAAAGATTTTATTAATTTTATCATTATAATCTCTCTGTGGTGTTATAGGCGAATGATGAGGATAACGTGGATATAAAAGGTTAGAAATGAAGAGGTATTAGAAAGAATAGGAGAACAGAGGACTGTATGGAAGTCAATCAAAAATAGGTGAGATAGGTTGGTAGGACACCTTATCAGGCATGTAGGACACCTTATCAGGCATGAAGGTCTAGTCAGAGACATATTAGAGGCAGAAACAGGAGTTAGGAGGGGTAGAGGTAGACCTAGGTTAGATTACTGTTCGCAAATAGTTAATGATGTGGGTTGTTCTAGTTTTAGGGAAATGCGAAGTTTAGCTCAGGATAGGAATGAGTGGAGGTACATGTCCAACCAGTCTTAGGACTGACGACCCTATCATGATGAATCTCTCTGTGTTATTGAGAAACCAGTATTTGTGCAACTTTTACCTAAAATTGGATAACGCTTTATACTTCGATCACAAATTGTTCTCGAGAAAGGAGCATTCCTCGTTTAAAGCGAGTGAGAAATTATCAGAGATCCTTATTATCTCTAGAAATCTCACCCATTGCCCTTTTATAAACAAAATCAGAGAGACGATGAAGAGCATAAACTCTGACAATAAAAAGTTACGTAAAAAGGTGCCATTTTTGTTTCATTTTACACTTTTATTTTATGATTTTCATTCAATCATTTCACTTTTCCGTACCTACTTAACTTATCCACCAAAATATTTCTAAAATAGTTTTTTAATAACTAATACTTTAAACGTGTAGGGCGAGGTAAATAGATACGAGTGAAGTGATTAAAGATCAAAATAAGAAAGTAGTAGGAAGGGACGGTACAAAGTGAAGTACCCTATACTTAAAATAAATATAAATCGGGTACTGGTGTTGCGGTGTTGCAAATTTCAGATAAAAAGCTGTTATCACTCCTACACTCTACTGTATACAGGGTGTTATTTTCCAATTTTAATTATTTCAAGCACACTGTCTTTACTATAGATTAATCGACAATACTTTTTAGTTTTCATTTTAGTACGTATTATAACATTTGCATCCCCACAATTTTAAAGTAATTTTTTTCTGACCTTCCTTCTCTTTGTAACTCAATGATATATACTCAAAGTGGAATAATCACCTCGGGTGGATGATGTTCAGAAGGATTTTCGACGTACAGTTTAATAAATTCATTTTTTGGGCGTTCTTTTCTAAAACATTTTAGAAACGACCATCCCTTACAGTTATGTTTGGGTATAACGTATCTCCCTAGAAATAAACATTATTTTTGATAAAACCATAATATATCTTATGCCCTTAAAATTATGTGAAATTGTATACAATTTTATAATTATTCCAGAAGTTTTGAGTTTTTAGATTTTGAGGTCTATTTACCTTGAGGATGGTGGCAGGGTTTTGGTTGCGATTGAACAGGTTTTGGAGGAACATTTACAGCTTCCCTGCACGGATGAATCATTTCCGTGGGTTGCTGTTGTTCTTGAGGCTGTATGGGCGGTGAGCAACAGATAGGAAGAGGCTGTGGAAAATTCGGATATGGTATGTAGCATGGTTGATAATGATACCCATATGATGGATTTGGACAATAACATGGTCGTTCACACGAAACGTGTTGATGACCCTTTTCTAGCGAATTTTTTGAAGGAACTTGGACTTCAGCATCTTGACAATCTGTCCTTTGTGTATCAGGTGGGATAGCTGATACTTCGGAGGAATCAAGAGTGTCGAAAGCTTGCTCCTGCATTTGGATTTGTTTTATCTGAAATGCGTTTATATGATATTTGAATAACAATGAGAAATAAACAATTAAATTTGATTTTAAGATTTAAAGCGGATCTTTGTGAAATACTAATAGTCTCTTAACAGTACTAACTTAATTGAAACACCTAAAAGCTTTTTTTAAGTTTTTTCTGTTTAGCAGGGAAAGCCTTATCAAATATTGTAAAATACTAGAGGTAACAGCAAATATCTAAAGATAGCAATATACTGCTATTTACTTGATATTCTTATTATGCATATTTTAAAATTTACCTGAACAACAGAGCTTATTATAGAAGTAGATTCAAAATATGACTCTTCATTGTCTCCATCTAAACATTCAGTACTTGTGGTGGTTGTAAAGCGATAATGAGGTGTTTCAGGTCCCATATGATCAATGACGTTCTGTAAATGTTGTCGCATATCTTCCAAAGGACATTCGTCATTCTGCTGAGGAGACGTTTGTTCTAAAAGTTGTTATATCATATAAAGTCGCTGATCGCGACAAAGGGATTTAAGATATTGAAATGTTCGTTCATATAAAACTTTTACTAGAGTCTGAGGAAAAGAGAAGAATGTAATAAATAATTTAATGGTTAATATGTACTATCGTTTAGAATAGTGTAGGTGTAATACCTTGAAGTTGTTTCTGGTAGTCAGAAATTTATTTTAAATTACCTTAAGTAAGTGAGTGACAATGCACCTTAAAATAAAGTATTCAAACGACAGAAAATATCATTTAAACTACCGAGCTGCTCCATGCTACTATATTAAAGCAAAATAAAGTTAAACTAAAGGGGGGTAACTACAATTTAGTATTTTCTTTTATCAGAGAGAGGTAAAGATTTAGAATCCAATTCCACACTCGTTATAAAAATATGTTAATTTTTCAACTAATTAAACAAATGATTCAGCGTTATTACTAAAAAATTGTTCAAAAACGAAATTTAACAATTTCAGATGCCTACTTAATTTAACTATCTAATCTACAAGAACTACCGAGTGGAATGTAGTAGACACATAATAAACGACAAGAGAATAATGTTGAATTTTCTATTTCTAATTCGTTTTGGAAAAGAAGAAAACAAACGCAGAATATCTTTCGACTTTTTCTATCACTGTTTATTTTACCAACAAGTTGCAACAGATAAATATGCTTTACAAAGAAACAAACAATAGGTACCTATTGTACACGAAAGAAAATATTCTTTCTTATAGTATAAAGGTTAAAATAAAAACGGCATTTTACGAATTCTAGAATTATAAATAAATAATGTAGTTTCTCGTACCTAACTTAGATTGATTTATAGAGAAGTTACGAAAAGTATTCCGACAAACTTAAATTAATTTTAATTTCTTGGCCTTGTTTCACATACTCAGGAGTTTTTTCAATTTTTAGGGATCAAAACTGCTTACTGGTCTAAAAAAGATGGCATTCATTTGAAAAATCCTACCTGAAGCAAGATCATCTGAGGTAACATTTACTGCTTTGTTATCCACCGTCACTTTACTTTTTCCTAGCATAAATTTGAAAAAATATGACTTAATAATAATCTTTTATAATAGAAAAAGTCAATAAGTGACAGATTATCATTTTTTCTTATTTCCTTAATAGTTAGCCACCCAGCCAGTTTTACATATNNNNTTCAAAAATTGGTAGGCACAATATAAAATTATAACATTCATATTAAAATTATAATGGAAATTCAGTTGGAATTAATTAGTTGTTAAAACTTCACAATCAATATTTTTTTAAATAAATAATAGATTATTTTTTATTTAAAATGTTAATTATTTCATTTACAACTATTTATACTATTTCTTTTCGTCATTTACTTCAATTAATATTACCAGTACTGATATCAAATACTTATAATATAATATTGAAGTTACCTTATTTTAGTTTCTTTGGCTTTATCTTTCTGGTTTACCTTTCAGAAAACGTGGCGACATCTTTTACAAAATTTTCGAACTGATGGTTTTAATAATTTTAATAGTTCCTCTAAAATAATAGTTTTAAGTTTATTGTTCAATTAAATCATGTTTCTATCAAAAACATTCTTTTAATCGACAATAATAATAATTCAATAATAATCATGTTTTAGTTAAAGCATTTTTTTATTTTGAAGGAATGTTATTTATTAAGATTTTTTTAAAGAAAAGGTTCCAAATTGATTATAAATGAAATAAAGAGTTTTAACAATAACAAAGTCAGTTTGTTACTTTGACGACGAGAACAAAAGCACAGAAAAAAATTGCGTCAGGCGATAAGCAGCGGGAAGTCCCCCGTAATAAACACCCAAGCGAGAAAATACACTGACGAAAACAAGGTTGCCAACCTTATGATTGAATTGTTTTTAGTTTTAAATATTTTTTTTCTTCACAATACCGTCTATTGTTTGCAATAGAGGCTAGGGTTCACGGGGCCTTGGGCTGCAGTCCAAAAAGCACTTAAGTAGATCCGCCATTGGGTTCTTTTTTATTAAAATTACCAATATAAAACACATTTTAATTTCACATTTATTTATTATATAGTTTTGGAATTTATCTGATAAGTATTTTATCTATGAAATTTTACAATATACTACACGTACAATGAAAGTACATAGTGCGATCGTAAAATTATAGCCAATGACTAGAACAGAATTGGCAATTTTCGAAATTTATCAAAAAATCAAAGCCAATAATACAGACTTATACTAATCGTAAGAAAAGTCATCAATATTAACACGATGAAAATTCGTTAAAGCAAAATCCACACAATAGCACTGTTTATTGTTATGATGTAGAAAGGGTGAATTATGATTCACTCCAAAAAATATTCAATTGTGGCTTTAAACATTAGGTTAAAAATTATTTACAATTATTGTTTTTTGTTATTTGAATGCGAATGAAACAAAATTTTACCATTCTGTACTTATAACAAAATTTTAAACAGTAAATCAAAAATTATATATCCTCCCTTACAATGAATCTACTTATATTGCTATAACTTCAATTTTTACATTTTAAGATTTTGTCAAGATCTGTTTTAGTATCTTACACTATATTCAACTTACAGAAGTAACAATAACAAAACTACCGTGTCAAGGATGTATCAGCAAAATTTAAATTATAACGTTGTAAACTATAAAACGGCAAATGTGTAGATGATGGGACAACCTCTCGAAAGGGGAGAATAGGGTGGGGCTGACTATGCAGAACACTAAATAAGTGTTTTTAAAAAAGGGTGGAGACAAGAAAGTGCAGAGTATGGAGGTGGGAATTGCTAATAGAAATTCTGTATGAGAGAGTTAGTTAGTCGGAGGGAAATATAGGTGGCGGGGGGGGGGAGTCGCCAGGACAACCTTGTAAAAACATTAAAATAAATTTTACACTATTTGATTAGGCTATATGAAACTATTACGGTGTAGACATCTGTAATATAATACACGTATATGAGTTGATGTCTCTTACAACTACTTCGAGTATTATGCGCAAGTCCGAGAAGTGAGCATACCTAACACACTTGTAAATAGGTGTGTTCGGTTTTTTCTACTACGATTTGCATATTGCGCATTTTTTAAAAATCACTAGTGCGCATTTGCAAATCGCAGTAAAATTGGTAAATTCATACGCCTAACTCCCTTACCATGGATACTAGAAATAGGATAACCGACTAGGCACGAAGAGACAGAACCACTTTGTTTGCTATCTCACAATCTCCATGAAACTTTAGCTTTAATTACTGGCGACAGCAATATATAATAAAAGTATTTGATTTATGAGGGTACGTTAGTTTCTTCTTCAAATTTTCGATTTTTCATCTCTCACCTCCTGCACCACCAATTTTTATTGTTCTATTCATGCCCATTACCCTTTTCCCTTTTCCCTTTCTGAGAGGGGCCCCATCATTTGTACAATTACCCTAGAAAACTAAACAACTAATTTTTCAGTCACTGCAAGATATTTCTTACGTATTACAATTATAACAATAATAATAAAAAATACTTCCTAGATTTAATTCTTGCCCCCGAGCTTGTACAATCATATTTAATTATTTATCAAATCTGTGAATATATGAACGAGAAAAAAAAAACTATTATATTATGTAAGTATAGTAAATAACTATTTTACATTTAATAGTTTTTAAGATATTTGTGCAAACAGATGGTTCATATACTATACATTTATTAAGAAAAAACAGTTATATGGACCCTTACCAGAGCATAAAAGCATGGATAATAATTTAATAACAAAACAAATATAAATATCACATATATATATATGGTAACATTTACTGCTTTG
>NW_020439010.1:313347-323429 GCF_000699045.2 Agrilus planipennis | reverse complement strand
GTACATATATATATATATATATATATATATATGTGATATTAAAAATAACATAGATGAAGTAAGCAAACTGTAATCTATCGAATAAAACAAAAAATTTTAATCACCACAGCCTAATCACATAAATAGTTTCGAAGAGTTATTTGTTCAAAGCAAATCAAATTAGCCAAGGAGCTGTATATAAATTAGTCGGCTTTATCTAAGCCACTTTTTGACATCCTCCCCCCTCATATAGCTAACTTTGGTTTCATCATTTTCATTATTATTATGCCTTGCTTTTGTGCGTTGGTAAGGATTAGAAACATAGGCCTGCCTCATATTCGATATATTCACTCTTTTTTTATTATATTGATAAAAAGGAAGTGGTCATTAAAATATATCGTAATAATAACAAATTATGGTATATCTACCGTCAATAAAATAATGATTTGTCGACATCGTAAAAAAATACGTTTGAAATTTAACAAATTACGTATTTTATGTGGTTAAAAGTTACAAAACTTTGTTTCTATTAAATATTTTTTAAAAATATATACATACTTAGATAATTAAAACAAATTTATAGCCATAAATAACAACATAACAGCTTTGTTAAAATAAATATACTGCATAATGTCGATAAAAAACAAAAAAAGAAAGATATCTTTGTCAAAATACATTACTGAACATGCTTTGCTTGCTCTCTCTTCCTCTCTAGCTCATTCACCTTTATATAACGCATATCAGAAAAATTCGTCAAAAAACATTTTAAAAATTATGGCTTATAGCTGCGAAAGCCTTATTAATATCCAAAGTATATATATGAACAGTGTGTATATTTGTTAATTAATGCCAAAAAATGTTTTTATTCCTGAGTGTAAAGACATTTCAATAAGACATATATGTTTCTTTAGAAAAGGTTGTGACATACTCTGTTTTAATAAAACGATGGGAAAGGACGTTAATGAATGTATGATTTGTGTTTAGTTAATGCCATACATAATTTATTTCAATGCAAAACATTAGTAATTTCAAAAAGTATGTAACTATGTAACTTTCGCTTATGTGTTTCCTTCTCCACAAGATATTAAAACGTATAAGCATCACATAAAGATATATTTAGAAGCGAACAGTTTTGATTTATTCGTCTTCTCCCTATAATAATTTTGTGGGTAATTGTTTACAATATGAAACCCACAGTTGGAGGGAAGGGGAAAATGGGAAAGGGTGTAGACAACCTTGTATAAAAAGATAGTTTTAGGAGAAAGCGCAGATTTGGGTTAGGTTAATATTCGATTTTTCATCTCTACCCAACCGCCACCACTTAAAAGCACTTGTTTACTTTTATACAAGGTTTTCCTCACTCTCTGCACCCCTTTTCCATCCCCTTTCGATCATGGGCCCCATATTATAAACAATAACCATCTTGATAATAAATGTAATAATAAAACCATACTTAATATTTTTCTATTTTCACGAGGGCTTATACGTATGTACCATCACAAGCTTCTTTAGCAAAGTAATCTTTAGTGGCTAAAAACATTGCTTAAATATTCTCTAAGCAAAATTTTGAGATCAACACAACGTGCGTATGTGCACATCAAAATATTTATTTAATTATATTATACAGCTGACGCTCGGTTATGTGAACACCTTTTATATGAACCATTCGATCACATGAACAACTTTCATCGGTATTTTCCCGGCTTTTTTTTATTGGAATTCAATATTTATAAGTTATAGTGTAAGTACTTGACAAACTAATAATGTATTAGTGGTTGTTGTTGTTAGAAAGTAAAATATGAAATGAAAAGCGTTAATGCTGTTTAATAATAAAGTGTTTAGAAAATGGAGTATCACGAGATTACGACGATGATGATGTGAATGAAAAAGTAATGAAATAAACTGTACAATAACTGTTAACATTCAATATTAAAAAGTATATGTACATGTATAATTGTATGAACATTTCCACTTTTTAAGCACACCTGGTTTTTACTAGTTCATATAACTGAGCGCGTAGTATATTTCTTTCCTAGCGATATTCTTAACTTATAGAAAGTAGAAAAATCAACAGAATAAAATTATGCAGTCGAAAATAACAACTGGCTAAATTCTTATAATACATAGTGTAAGCAAGTGTGTGCAAAATCTGCCCCATTCCTCGTTATTTTTAGGCGTAAACGGTGTAAGACAAGAGTAATAATGTTTATTATCATCTTTTAAGTATATTTAAACTATATTTAGATGTTGTAGAGATTTATTTTGCAAATAAAATTGTCTATTTCTTTTTCTTTGTATTTAATTTTTATAAAGGAATTTCGTCAAAATAATAACATTCTGGTTTTTCTTTTAGTTTCAGATTTTGAAGTTAATTTAATTTTAAGAAAGAAAAAAAATCAGAAAAATAATTAAACTTTTTTACTCTGCAATCTGGCTGAATCAATATATATCAGTGACTGTCAATCATTGATAAAAACTTAATATGTTTTAATAATACAAAATATCCTTCTTCCTCGTAGTTTCATTTATTAATTTAAATTAATTTAACAAAAATATAGGTATGTTGTAAGACGGTAAGCTAGATTGAGATGTATTTGATCATTACACTCATTATGTCAATTAAATTTTTTTTTTATTTTTTTTTTCAAAACCAATTTTGAAACTTTCAAAATTTTATTTTGATACGTTTATTGCATTACGACTCTTCTTAGAGGATATTAACCCCCTGTACTGTTTACGCCTACGTTACACCTCAATACAATATACAAATACTTTACTTGTTGCGATCCCTTGAATATAGCCATAAAAAAATAACATAGCACAAGCAAAAAAGCAAATTTTAAAAGACCTACATATGCGGAATGTCTTCAGCCAATCACATGGTACTTCTTGTACAGGGACGCGTGCGAACAGTAACTAACCGATACAGGACACGCGAATCAAAGGCGCATCTCCCCATAATCTTTACCTCTCACACATACTGGAAGTTGTCCTTGTGTTTTAGGAGAGGTTGTTGTTCTATTCCTTTGTCCAAGTTGTAACTCGTCGTCCAATCTTTGGTTTGTGGAGTAAAAAGACCGAAACATCGACAACCAAAAAAGTCCGCCAGATTTGCAAGAGGAGAGCGCGAAAAAGGGCTTTTACCAGAGTTGTTTACAAAGTGGACGTAACGACCCTTATTCATACGTTCGTTAGTTGTCATACCGAGGCAAGATATCTGAAAAAAACATAAGAGAAATAGTTAAGGAATCTTCAAGAGTACCCCATGTTTTATTTTTTACACCAACCTAATTTTACATCCGAGTAAAAGCAGCAAAATGTTTATAGTATCGGCTTCTTCGTTTTAGTCTGTAGGAGTGTGGTATCTTTGGCTGCGAGGGAGAGGACAATGGTAGGGAATGAGGATAACAGATCCATTATAGTAATAAAATATTTAAAAAACACACATACCTGATAAATTTGACAAATGAGGAGCATAAAAACCCAAATTAAATGAAGGAAAGCATTTGCAGAGACCCAAGCCACCCAAGTCTGGCATTGGCTTATACTGAGTAACGTTTTCCAAAAGCCTTCGTTAGTAGGCGAAATGTGGCACAGGTTTTTCCAAAACTGTACGGCCCCGTAAACCATCTGACCACACATTATCACCAAACATGTTAGAAAACCAATAAAATGTTTATGATTACTCGCACCTGAAAAGTAAAATTACTTATCGGTATTAGTTAGTCAACATATGAAGATGGTGCTTACCAATGCAATTTGCCACCCAAGGGCAGTGGTGATCAAATTTAGCCACGCATCTATTGCATATAGAGCAGTGTTTAGAACGTAATGGTCTTTTTACCAAGCAAGCAGAACAAAACGTTGAAGGTTCAAAACCACCAGGACCCTTTTCAGCTAATTCAATTATTGTCTGAAAAATAAAGAAACACGTATATTACGTATCTATTTTATAATAATTTCATAAATTAGTTCAGGAAATTTATGGTTAATGTAACACAAAGGATATTACTGTTCCAGTTTCGTTTAGTTAAAATACTCAGAAGTTTCCCTGATCAAAATGACCGAAAGGGATATAATTATAGAAAGACTACATAAATCTAATAAGAAATCTAATAATGAATATTATTTATTAATCCTTCTTGGTTGTTACCATTGAACTTAAATACAAAAACATAAATACATATTTTAATTCATATTTTTTTCATAATTTTTGTTAAAAAATACATTACTAGTATGAGTTACTACTTTTAATCACTTAACATTTCAGATTACTAACTGTTACATAACTATTGTCTAGAAAGAAGAGAAATGTTGTTTTCTTTAAGGTCAATGCTACATTTGTGCCGTTTTTCGTATTTCTTTAAGTTTCTGTTTCGTTCTAAAATTACTACTTTTCGCCTTTTGATAAACTCTATCGTTTCTGGAATTAACTAAATTATTCCTCGAAGATCTCGAACTACAGGGTGAAGTAACAGGCGATAGATCTGTAGTTCCGGGTAATATTGTTGTTGGTATCTTTTCTTTCACACAAAATGTCTGAGGATAAAGTCTTCTTAAAATAAATGGGTCAGAGTGGTAAGTCATCGCTCTGGGTATCATAACTCCCTCCAAAGGCGGAAGAGTAGATCTATTAGTCTCATTAATATCAGAACTAGAGGTAATAGATTCCGCTATAATCCCACTACTTTTTTGTTTTAGTAGAGGCTTAAGAATCGACGGAGCATCATCCATAATTGTATCAAAATCATCTCCATGGTTATGATCTCCTTTTGAACAACTTGACTCTTTCAGTGTATACAGTGATCTATGTAAATGTAGATCTTTTATAGGTTCTATATGTGCAGTTGTTTGAAAGAACTTCAGAGGCCTATCTTTTGGGATGTTTTCCTTAGGAACATTACTTGTATTTTCCAAGGTCTGAGTATAGGGACCTGAGTGTGTAGCAAGAGTAAATTTGGTTGACGTGGTTTTTTCAGTCGACTTCGGATGACAACTCAAAAAATCTAACTGTTTCATTTCTGTAACTGAAGTGGTATCTTTTACAGGTTCCGTTTCCATTTCTGGTTCTAGTTGGCAAGTTACTTTCGATATTAGAGAACTGTTGGTTTCGTAACAACCTTCTAAATTTGCTTGAGTTGATTTTTCGGAATATTTGTTTTCTTTGTCATCTTGACTAGAGGATAACGGTTGGCCTCTTGAAACAAAAATTTTCACACAATCTAACGTGATTTGATTATTATTTCTGAAGGTTTCAACGTGACCTTCCCAGATTGTAGGATTGAGTGAGACTTTTTCTTTCTTATATAAGTAAATCAACAATATAAAACCATCCAGAAGGAAAATGAAAGCTATAATGCCGTGTAAAAGACCTATAAGAACATATTTGAAAGCGTATTTGTTGTTGGTTAATTGTGATAGACATAAACCCGCCAAAAGCCAAAATGATAGTGTGGCCGAGAAGGAAAAGGGAACCCACAATTGCCACTGAATGGGAGATTTTACGACAAAGCCCAGCATATCAATGACGGTTATTAATAAAAAGGCCGACGTAACGGAAAGCATCACGCTTAACAACGCTATCGTAAACGATGAAGAGTTCAAATGAAATCTAGTAATGGACATCAATGTAATTGTTAAAATTACTCCAGTTGTACAGGTCGTGCATTGCAATACTCTTAAAGGAATTGATATTCTATTATAATTTTCGTATAACGCCATCATTTTTCACTTAACATAGCAGTTTGTTTTAATTGACTTGTATTATTTAGTCACTTTTGTTAACTGACATTACAGAAAAGGTGACAGTATATCGATATAAGCCTGTCAGTGTCACTGGTGAATAAAATATTCATTAGAAAATAAAATGATTGTTTATTTTCATGAGAAGCATGACCTCTAATTTTTAATTTTCCTTATATCAAGAAGTCTACGATATAAAATATTAAATTTCGGTATAATCGTCAATAATTTCTTCATTTTAGATAAGACATTTAGTAACAATTATTCCACTATATTGTACAGAATTTTATTCTCTTTCAAATCATTCCAAATTGTATAAGGTAAATCACTCATAGCTATCGAAAAATCTGTATATATTTATATAACTAAATAATAGTTGAAGAAAATAAAAAATAAAACATTACCCTGAATCTTAACTCCCGAGTGGTAACAATAACTCCAGGATCTCCAAGCCACGATTTCAGGAAACAGTACCATAACAAACTAGAACTGGCGAAAAACACCGCACTTGTAAGCAAAGTCACGTTGGGCATAATATAAACAATCCAAGTGATGTAGAACCATAGCTTCGTCGCCAAATAAATACTCAAAGGCAATAGGGCAATCAGTCGATCATCATAGAAGAGCTGTCCAATGTAATGTACGACGATATATACGCATACAAGGAGAAATATTTTTATAATGACCAGAATATTAGCTTCCAGGATGAGACCAATTATATAGAACACAATAAAAGGTGTACCAATCATGCACCACCACCTTAATCTCTGCAATGGTATCTGTTAAATGTTTTATTATACATTGGCCAACATTAATTGGGTATTACTTTGTCCTGAAGCAGTCTTTTTAAGAAGTTGTGAGCTCGATTGACATTGGTAGCCTCCTTTATGCGATCTGCTACTTTAGAACCAACCCAGACCTCACCAATATGGTCGTGGAGTAAAGTTAAGGGCGTATCACCACGATGATTAGGAATGTCTAAGCTTGCATTACCCTAAAAATAATAACAATAATTAGGGTAGAAATATATATTTCTTCATTAAAAACATTATAAAGAAATTTTAAATTAATTATCACCAAACTTTATACCTGAACTATAAGTGTAGATATCGCAGTAGAGTTTCTAGCTAATATTGCCCAATGTAGGGCTGTATTTCCTTGTGTATTATCAACCAAACTGGTTGATGCACCTAATGTTAATAGCAATCTTGTTGGATCTAAACTACAGATTTTCCAGCAAGCCCACATTAATGGTGTCATACCGCCTCGATCCTGTAAATCAGGGCTTACATTTCTTGCAACAAAGTAGGCTACAAGGGCAGTATGTCCAAATTGAGCTGCAAGATGAATACAAGAACAACCCTCTGCATCTCTCAGGGTTGGATCAGCACCTGTTTTATATTTCAGTTTAACATTTTAATGTTTACATGAGATAGAAATGCATACCTGCATTCATTAAAAGAACTACAGCATCTAAATGACCTTGCCTTGTTGCCCAATGTAATGGTGTTGCGTCCAGCTCTCCACCAACTGCATCCACTTCAGCACCTTTGTCAATAAAAAATCGCATAATTTCTTTGCGATTATTTATTGCAGCCCAGTGCAGCAGTGTTACAGTCTCTGAATCTCGCTGATTTACATTATAACCCGTGTCAATTAGTTCCTTAACTCGAGCAAATGCTCCATACTAAAAAAATACCAAAAAATGTCTTCATAGTCACAATTTTACTATAGGTATATTTTTACTTTACAAGTTGTTAATTGTTATTTTATACCTGCGTAGCTTTAACAATATCAAAGCCACTATAGTCATGTTCAATAGGAACCGCTGGTTCTCTGGAAATTAAGCTGTGACACTCTTTATCAGCTTCAACACAGCCCCCTGCAGATGCTGCTGCACCACAGGCGTTTTGGTACATCATATAAATCACACAAATTTTGGAAAATAATATATTTACCAACAAATAAATTGTTTTAGGTTATCACTTTTGACCTCCATCGAATAAACATTCTTGAATTTTTGACAGTTAAAATGTCATCATAGAATACGAATGACATCCTTTCTACAGATATTCTAGCAATACATTAATAAGATCACAGGTTCTGGTTAATGGTATATTGTGCATCTATTATTTTTCTTTCCAACTGTCCTGTATCTATGTAGCGAATTATCCGAACGTACATGGTAACCATAGATAATACCATCGACGTTTACTAATGGACATGCCTTAGCGGACAGAATTGTGGTACAACAAAAGAAAGAGATAGCACTACTCCGAAACCATCCGCCATCTCCCTCACTTTTCGAGACAAGAAATTATTACAACGACATACGGCTAAGGTACGTCCATTAATATATGTCTATGACAACGACTTACGACTAAGGCACGTCTATTAATATATGTCTATGGATAATACTATAGGATAATAAGCCTATGGATAAGACAGTAGCCTATGGTACCTTAATGACGCTAGTTGAACAACACTTCGTGTTGCTTTGGGGCCACTTCCTATCAATAACTTTTATCAATGGTTAATAATATGATCATAGATAAAAGATTTATAATCTGTAATCTATGATGTGATGTATAGTTTCGATGCGTGCACACATCAATGAAATTTAACTGTTATTTAAAATAAATAGTATGATAAATAATAAGCTAAACTTTGCTTACTAAAATAGCTCAGTCTTCAAATACAAATGACGCGCAATCGACTGACGACGATTAAATTTTGATAGCTTCCACAGTTTTCAAATAAATGGACATTTAAATTCTCCCAGCACTCGAAACAATTTTCCTTTTTTTAAATGCACGTACTTACATATTTAGTACCTACAAACAACGCACAACTTTTTGGTGAAGTTTAAATCAGGGAATTATTTATATATATATATCGGATGCTAAATTCGCACGACGCGCTGCGGCTGTTTGCTTTTGTATTTTGACAGATGTGTGTTGATAGTGTTGGTATTTGATTGTCCGTTCTTGTGTCCATTGATTTTTGGGCCACTATCAAAGGCGTGGTTAGTTCTGCTACTAATAGTAAATAAAATGGGTGTTATTACCATGAAAAGATAAAACACGGCGAGCAGTGACGCGCGGACAGGCCAGTATGTAGCTGGGACTTAACCTTTAATTTCTGAGTGCTAAATGTGTGAAATAAGGTTATGCTTGGGTGAACTGTTTGGTTGTTTCGTACCAGACGGCGTGTTATTTGGGGTTCCTAGTGGTTGAGATGAGTAGTTGGGCAGCCAGGATGCACAGGCGGGCTGCCACTTTCAGTAATGTTGTAACTTCCTGTGGTCACCCTTCTGGACCATATCCTAGGAGGTTAGAAAAAGTTAAATTTGGAGTCCCTCTTGAAGAAGTCTGTAAAAATGACATTCCAGGCCCACTTCTTGTAAGTTTTAATTAAATATAATATGTATAATTATGTATTAGTTACATGTAACTCAAAAGTTGAAGTCCCGCCCTATCTGAAATTTATTATCTATTAATCGATCTTCTTTATCAAATTATATTCCTTTTTAAATTTCAGCAATATTAAATTTTGGCACGCTTATTTATGTTTATATGCAAATTGAAAATAAAATTTTAAACCTTTGAGGTAAAACTACAAATAATTGAAGAAAGTGGGTATGTCCTAATCTAAAAGTTATCTGAATAATATCAACACAGTTAAGATAAGTCTTATAGAAAAGAATTTGATAGGTACGTGTTTTAAATTTTAAAATATGATACAATAATGAATTTTAATTATTACAATTTAGATAGTAACAACCGGAAAAATATTTTTTATTTTATTATTTACTGACTCAAACATTGTATGGTTAAACAGTCATAATTAACAGTAGTATTTTAATAGAAAAATAGAATTAATATCAAATAGGGCAATTTTTTTATTTTTATGCTGTACTTACAACGAACTAATTTGCAAGCAAAAAAAAAAGGCAATCTACCCCTTATTCACTTGTAGGTAACTGACGTAATTTTATTTTTATATGATTCAGTTTACAGTTTGTCAGTTGTAAATGCTTTAATGTATTCTGTAGATAGTAGCTATTTAAATAATATTTTGGATTACGTGTTTTAATATTTTTGTAGTAGATATGCTTAAGTAAGTAGTATACATTTAATTGTACTTATTTCTTTTAATAAAACGAATTGGAATGGGCTTCCTCTATAAACCGGAAGGAATATACACATGAAAACATTTTGCAGTAACAAATAAGGTTTATTTACTTCTTACACTGCCCGAATCTTAAACTACATACATACAGATACAAATTAATAATATTTTTAAACAATAAAATATTCAATAAATCGAGTTTTTAAATATCCAAATATTTAACTACATAT
>NW_020439010.1:297227-313286 GCF_000699045.2 Agrilus planipennis | reverse complement strand
TTGTAACTTCCTGTGGTCACCCTTCTGGACCATATCCTAGGAGGTTAGAAAAAGTTAAATTTGGAGTCCCTCTTGAAGAAGTCTGTAAAAATGACATTCCAGGCCCACTTCTTGTAAGTTTTAATTAAATATAATATGTATAATTATGTATTAGTTACATGTAACTCAAAAGTTGAAGTCCCGCCCTATCTGAAATTTATTATCTATTAATCGATCTTCTTTATCAAATTATATTCCTTTTTAAATTTCAGCAATATTAAATTTTGGCACGCTTATTTATGTTTATATGCAAATTGAAAATAAAATTTTAAACCTTTGAGGTAAAACTACAAATAATTGAAGAAAGTGGGTATGTCCTAATCTAAAAGTTATCTGAATAATATCAACACAGTTAAGATAAGTCTTATAGAAAAGAATTTGATAGGTACGTGTTTTAAATTTTAAAATATGATACAATAATGAATTTTAATTATTACAATTTAGATAGTAACAACCGGAAAAATATTTTTTATTTTATTATTTACTGACTCAAACATTGTATGGTTAAACAGTCATAATTAACAGTAGTATTTTAATAGAAAAATAGAATTAATATCAAATAGGGCAATTTTTTTATTTTTATGCTGTACTTACAACGAACTAATTTGCAAGCAAAAAAAAAAGGCAATCTACCCCTTATTCACTTGTAGGTAACTGACGTAATTTTATTTTTATATGATTCAGTTTACAGTTTGTCAGTTGTAAATGCTTTAATGTATTCTGTAGATAGTAGCTATTTAAATAATATTTTGGATTACGTGTTTTAATATTTTTGTAGTAGATATGCTTAAGTAAGTAGTATACATTTAATTGTACTTATTTCTTTTAATAAAACGAATTGGAATGGGCTTCCTCTATAAACCGGAAGGAATATACACATGAAAACATTTTGCAGTAACAAATAAGGTTTATTTACTTCTTACACTGCCCGAATCTTAAACTACATACATACAGATACAAATTAATAATATTTTTAAACAATAAAATATTCAATAAATCGAGTTTTTAAATATCCAAATATTTAACTACATATTTAGATATGTATTTTAATATCTGAAAGAACACAATATTCAAAAAATTAGCATTAATTTTTTTTTCGAAAACAAACGATAAAAAAATTGGAATTTACGAACTGTACAAACATTTAATTAGAACGGAACCTCAACCTTAGATACCTACATTTAAAAAGGTTTTCAAGTATCTAGACATTTGAAATTTTAAANTTATTAATTGAAAACAAGTTTTGGCCATGTGCAAGATGGGGAGTAGGAGTGTATTAGGTACATTTATCTATAGAAAATCAAAATTTCCTTTACGACTTGTCTAAATGGAATCCTTTCTTGTGAATTTGTACAATTGTATAAATGAACAAGTATTTGAACAATCAAATATTCGATGAACCAAATATTTCAATCAAATTGACTGTTTGTGTTATTAGAATTATATGTACCTAAGTATGTGTATATTTTAATAAAGTAACTTCCCAATTAGATATCTTAACATCCGCTTATTTCAAAATTACGATATTCCAATGTTTAGATACATATTTGAATATCTGAATATTTAAATTTCAAATAATTGGAATACTATTCCGAGCTCCAGTTTTCGAGTCATTTTTGAAAATAAATTTTCACTCTCATAGATCTCAAAAATAAAATAAAATCGTGGAAATATTTTGTAGATATCAGTTTAAAGCTTTTATGTTTATAAAGATATTATTTAGGTAATAATTAACATTCGTAGGAATTTTTCCGTCTACGTCTACAGAATCTATCGATTTGAATGTTTTACATCAGCAATCAAAACAAAAACATTTGTCCGCCTCCAAGAAGAAACATAAACAATTGTCTATCGTATTACACATATTTGCATATACGATACCTATGTACCTATTGTATCTACACAATAATATGTGAAAACAGCTTTTACATAATGTGCATGTGATAGTATCGACATGAATTTTGATTCGATTCCCTACTGTGTATTGCTTGTTTATGTTGTGGATAGTGACCGTTTTGTACCTATACCTTAATGAGTGTCAAACATAGTTACACAATCAATAACTTAACAGGCAAGTGTCCATACAGTGTTTTAGAAGAAGTACCATAAATGTTTCCCTCTCCACTCACCCATTAGTTTACGTTAGAGACCCTAATCTCAATTATTTTCGTAGTAATAACGATGCCGTTAAGTTGCTAGTACTCGCTATTATGAGTCAGTGGGGGAGGTACCCATCTTGAAGATTGTCTCCACCGACTCATAATAGCTCACAGGGAGCCTATTCTCAAGTTGTTTCGTTATAATATTGATATTGCTAAGTTGTTAGAACTTGCTATTATGTGTCAGCGGAGGAGGTACCCAGCTTGAAGATCCTCTCCACCGATTCATATTAGCTTCTAGGGGGCCTTTCGTCAATTTTTTTCGTAATAATAACGATGTCATTATGTTGCTAGCACTCGCTATTGTGAGTAGTGGAGGCGGTACCCGGCTTGAAGATTTTCTCCATCTACTCATAATAGATTGCAGAGAGTCTATTCTCAACTTTTTTCTTAGTAATAACGATGTCGCTATGTTGCTAAAACTGGCTATTTTGTGTCAGTGGAGGCGGTACCCAGCTTGAATATCCTCTCCACCGATTCATATTAGCTTCTAGGGAGCCTTTCGTTAACTTTTTTCGTAATAATAACGATGTCTTTATGTTGCTAACAGTCACTATTACGAGTCGATGGAGGCGGTAACCGTTTGAAGATTGTCTGCAGTGACTCATAATAACTTCCAGGGTGTCTAGTCTTAACGTTTTTTGTAATAATAACGATGTCATGTTGCTAGCACTCGCTATTGTAAGTAGTGGCGGCGGTACCCAGCTTGAAGATTTTCTCCATCGACTCATAACAGACTCCAGGGAGTCTATTCTCAACTTTTTTCTTAGTAATAACGATGCCGTTAAGTTGCTAGTACTCGCTATTATGAGTCGGTGGGGGAGGTACCCATCTTGAAGATTGTCTCCACCGACTCATAATAGCTCCCTGGGAGCCTATTCTCAAGTGTTTTCGTTATAATAACGATGTCATTATGTTGCTAGCACTCGCTATTGTGAGTAGTGGAGGCGGTACCCGGCTTGAAGATTTTCTCCGTCGACTCATAATAGATTTCAGGGAGTCTATTCTCAACTTTTTTCTTACTAATAACGATGCCGTTAAGTTGCTAGTACTCGCTATTATGAGTCGGTGGGGGAGGTACCCATCTTGAAGATTGTCTCCACCGACTCATAATAGCTCCCTGGGAGCCTATTCTCAAGTGTTTTCGTTATAATAACGATGTCATTATGTTGCTAGCACTCGCTATTGTGAGTAGTGGAGGCGGTACCCGGCTTGAAGATTTTCTCCGTCGACTCATAATAGATTTCAGGGAGTCTATTCTCAACTTTTTTCTTACTAATAACGATGCCGTTAAGTTGCTAGTACTCGCTATTATGAGTCGGTGGGGGAGGTACCCATCTTGAAGATTGTCTCCACCGACTCATAATAGCTCCCTGGGAGCCTATTCTCAAGTGTTTTCGTTATAATAACGATGTCATTATGTTGCTAGCACTCGCTATTGTGAGTAGTGGAGGCGGTACCCGGCTTGAAGATTTTCTCCGTCGACTCATAATAGATTTCAGGGAGTCTATTCTCAACTTTTTTCTTACTAATAACGATGCCGTTAAGTTGCTAGTACTCGCTATTATGAGTCGGTGGGGGAGGTACCCATCTTGAAGATTGTCTCCACCGACTCATAATAGCTCCCTGGGAGCCTATTCTCAAGTGTTTTCGTTATAATAACGATGTCATTATGTTGCTAGCACTCGCTATTGTGAGTAGTGGAGGCGGTACCCGGCTTGAAGATTTTCTCCGTCGACTCATAATAGATTTCAGGGAGTCTATTCTCAACTTTTTTCTTACTAATAACGATGCCGTTAAGTTGCTAGTACTCGCTATTATGAGTCGGTGGGGGAGGTACCCATCTTGAAGATTGTCTCCACCGACTCATAATAGCTCCCTGGGAGCCTATTCTCAAGTGTTTTCGTTATAATAACGATGTCATTATGTTGCTAGCACTCGCTATTGTGAGTAGTGGAGGCGGTACCCGGCTTGAAGATTTTCTCCGTCGACTCATAATAGATTTCAGGGAGTCTATTCTCAACTTTTTTCTTACTAATAACGATGCCGTTAAGTTGCTAGTACTCGCTATTATGAGTCGGTGGGGGAGGTACCCATCTTGAAGATTGTCTCCACCGACTCATAATAGCTCCCTGGGAGCCTATTCTCAAGTGTTTTCGTTATAATAACGATGTCATTATGTTGCTAGCACTCGCTATTGTGAGTAGTGGAGGCGGTACCCGGCTTGAAGATTTTCTCCGTCGACTCATAATAGATTTCAGGGAGTCTATTCTCAACTTTTTTCTTACTAATAACGATGCCGTTAAGTTGCTAGTACTCGCTATTATGAGTCGGTGGGGGAGGTACCCATCTTGAAGATTGTCTCCACCGACTCATAATAGCTCCCTGGGAGCCTATTCTCAAGTGTTTTCGTTATAATAACGATGTCATTATGTTGCTAGCACTCGCTATTGTGAGTAGTGGAGGCGGTACCCGGCTTGAAGATTTTCTCCGTCGACTCATAATAGATTTCAGGGAGTCTATTCTCAACTTTTTTCTTACTAATAACGATGCCGTTAAGTTGCTAGTACTCGCTATTATGAGTCGGTGGGGGAGGTACCCATCTTGAAGATTGTCTCCACCGACTCATAATAGCTCCCTGGGAGCCTATTCTCAAGTGTTTTCGTTATAATAACGATGTCATTATGTTGCTAGCACTCGCTATTGTGAGTAGTGGAGGCGGTACCCGGCTTGAAGATTTTCTCCGTCGACTCATAATAGATTTCAGGGAGTCTATTCTCAACTTTTTTCTTACTAATAACGATGCCGTTAAGTTGCTAGTACTCGCTATTATGAGTCGGTGGGGGAGGTACCCATCTTGAAGATTGTCTCCACCGACTCATAATAGCTCCCTGGGAGCCTATTCTCAAGTGTTTTCGTTATAATAACGATGTCATTATGTTGCTAGCACTCGCTATTGTGAGTAGTGGAGGCGGTACCCGGCTTGAAGATTTTCTCCGTCGACTCATAATAGATTTCAGGGAGTCTATTCTCAACTTTTTTCTTACTAATAACGATGCCGTTAAGTTGCTAGTACTCGCTATTATGAGTCGGTGGGGGAGGTACCCATCTTGAAGATTGTCTCCACCGACTCATAATAGCTCCCTGGGAGCCTATTCTCAAGTGTTTTCGTTATAATAACGATGTCATTATGTTGCTAGCACTCGCTATTGTGAGTAGTGGAGGCGGTACCCGGCTTGAAGATTTTCTCCGTCGACTCATAATAGATTTCAGGGAGTCTATTCTCAACTTTTTTCTTACTAATAACGATGCCGTTAAGTTGCTAGTACTCGCTATTATGAGTCGGTGGGGGAGGTACCCATCTTGAAGATTGTCTCCACCGACTCATAATAGCTCCCTGGGAGCCTATTCTCAAGTGTTTTCGTTATAATAACGATGTCATTATGTTGCTAGCACTCGCTATTGTGAGTAGTGGAGGCGGTACCCGGCTTGAAGATTTTCTCCGTCGACTCATAATAGATTTCAGGGAGTCTATTCTCAACTTTTTTCTTACTAATAACGATGCCGTTAAGTTGCTAGTACTCGCTATTATGAGTCGGTGGGGGAGGTACCCATCTTGAAGATTGTCTCCACCGACTCATAATAGCTCCCTGGGAGCCTATTCTCAAGTGTTTTCGTTATAATAACGATGTCATTATGTTGCTAGCACTCGCTATTGTGAGTAGTGGAGGCGGTACCCGGCTTGAAGATTTTCTCCGTCGACTCATAATAGATTTCAGGGAGTCTATTCTCAACTTTTTTCTTACTAATAACGATGCCGTTAAGTTGCTAGTACTCGCTATTATGAGTCGGTGGGGGAGGTACCCATCTTGAAGATTGTCTCCACCGACTCATAATAGCTCCCTGGGAGCCTATTCTCAAGTGTTTTCGTTATAATAACGATGTCATTATGTTGCTAGCACTCGCTATTGTGAGTAGTGGAGGCGGTACCCGGCTTGAAGATTTTCTCCGTCGACTCATAATAGATTTCAGGGAGTCTATTCTCAACTTTTTTCTTACTAATAACGATGCCGTTAAGTTGCTAGTACTCGCTATTATGAGTCGGTGGGGGAGGTACCCATCTTGAAGATTGTCTCCACCGACTCATAATAGCTCCCTGGGAGCCTATTCTCAAGTGTTTTCGTTATAATAACGATGTCATTATGTTGCTAGCACTCGCTATTGTGAGTAGTGGAGGCGGTACCCGGCTTGAAGATTTTCTCCGTCGACTCATAATAGATTTCAGGGAGTCTATTCTCAACTTTTTTCTTACTAATAACGATGCCGTTAAGTTGCTAGTACTCGCTATTATGAGTCGGTGGGGGAGGTACCCATCTTGAAGATTGTCTCCACCGACTCATAATAGCTCCCTGGGAGCCTATTCTCAAGTGTTTTCGTTATAATAACGATGTCATTATGTTGCTAGCACTCGCTATTGTGAGTAGTGGAGGCGGTACCCGGCTTGAAGATTTTCTCCGTCGACTCATAATAGATTTCAGGGAGTCTATTCTCAACTTTTTTCTTACTAATAACGATGCCGTTAAGTTGCTAGTACTCGCTATTATGAGTCGGTGGGGGAGGTACCCATCTTGAAGATTGTCTCCACCGACTCATAATAGCTCCCTGGGAGCCTATTCTCAAGTGTTTTCGTTATAATAACGATGTCATTATGTTGCTAGCACTCGCTATTGTGAGTAGTGGAGGCGGTACCCGGCTTGAAGATTTTCTCCGTCGACTCATAATAGATTTCAGGGAGTCTATTCTCAACTTTTTTCTTACTAATAACGATGCCGTTAAGTTGCTAGTACTCGCTATTATGAGTCGGTGGGGGAGGTACCCATCTTGAAGATTGTCTCCACCGACTCATAATAGCTCCCTGGGAGCCTATTCTCAAGTGTTTTCGTTATAATAACGATGTCATTATGTTGCTAGCACTCGCTATTGTGAGTAGTGGAGGCGGTACCCGGCTTGAAGATTTTCTCCGTCGACTCATAATAGATTTCAGGGAGTCTATTCTCAACTTTTTTCTTACTAATAACGATGCCGTTAAGTTGCTAGTACTCGCTATTATGAGTCGGTGGGGGAGGTACCCATCTTGAAGATTGTCTCCACCGACTCATAATAGCTCCCTGGGAGCCTATTCTCAAGTGTTTTCGTTATAATAACGATGTCATTATGTTGCTAGCACTCGCTATTGTGAGTAGTGGAGGCGGTACCCGGCTTGAAGATTTTCTCCGTCGACTCATAATAGATTTCAGGGAGTCTATTCTCAACTTTTTTCTTACTAATAACGATGCCGTTAAGTTGCTAGTACTCGCTATTATGAGTCGGTGGGGGAGGTACCCATCTTGAAGATTGTCTCCACCGACTCATAATAGCTCCCTGGGAGCCTATTCTCAAGTGTTTTCGTTATAATAACGATGTCATTATGTTGCTAGCACTCGCTATTGTGAGTAGTGGAGGCGGTACCCGGCTTGAAGATTTTCTCCGTCGACTCATAATAGATTTCAGGGAGTCTATTCTCAACTTTTTTCTTACTAATAACGATGCCGTTAAGTTGCTAGTACTCGCTATTATGAGTCGGTGGGGGAGGTACCCATCTTGAAGATTGTCTCCACCGACTCATAATAGCTCCCTGGGAGCCTATTCTCAAGTGTTTTCGTTATAATAACGATGTCATTATGTTGCTAGCACTCGCTATTGTGAGTAGTGGAGGCGGTACCCGGCTTGAAGATTTTCTCCGTCGACTCATAATAGATTTCAGGGAGTCTATTCTCAACTTTTTTCTTACTAATAACGATGCCGTTAAGTTGCTAGTACTCGCTATTATGAGTCGGTGGGGGAGGTACCCATCTTGAAGATTGTCTCCACCGACTCATAATAGCTCCCTGGGAGCCTATTCTCAAGTGTTTTCGTTATAATAACGATGTCATTATGTTGCTAGCACTCGCTATTGTGAGTAGTGGAGGCGGTACCCGGCTTGAAGATTTTCTCCGTCGACTCATAATAGATTTCAGGGAGTCTATTCTCAACTTTTTTCTTACTAATAACGATGCCGTTAAGTTGCTAGTACTCGCTATTATGAGTCGGTGGGGGAGGTACCCATCTTGAAGATTGTCTCCACCGACTCATAATAGCTCCCTGGGAGCCTATTCTCAAGTGTTTTCGTTATAATAACGATGTCATTATGTTGCTAGCACTCGCTATTGTGAGTAGTGGAGGCGGTACCCGGCTTGAAGATTTTCTCCGTCGACTCATAATAGATTTCAGGGAGTCTATTCTCAACTTTTTTCTTACTAATAACGATGCCGTTAAGTTGCTAGTACTCGCTATTATGAGTCGGTGGGGGAGGTACCCATCTTGAAGATTGTCTCCACCGACTCATAATAGCTCCCTGGGAGCCTATTCTCAAGTGTTTTCGTTATAATAACGATGTCATTATGTTGCTAGCACTCGCTATTGTGAGTAGTGGAGGCGGTACCCGGCTTGAAGATTTTCTCCGTCGACTCATAATAGATTTCAGGGAGTCTATTCTCAACTTTTTTCTTACTAATAACGATGCCGTTAAGTTGCTAGTACTCGCTATTATGAGTCGGTGGGGGAGGTACCCATCTTGAAGATTGTCTCCACCGACTCATAATAGCTCCCTGGGAGCCTATTCTCAAGTGTTTTCGTTATAATAACGATGTCATTATGTTGCTAGCACTCGCTATTGTGAGTAGTGGAGGCGGTACCCGGCTTGAAGATTTTCTCCGTCGACTCATAATAGATTTCAGGGAGTCTATTCTCAACTTTTTTCTTACTAATAACGATGCCGTTAAGTTGCTAGTACTCGCTATTATGAGTCGGTGGGGGAGGTACCCATCTTGAAGATTGTCTCCACCGACTCATAATAGCTCCCTGGGAGCCTATTCTCAAGTGTTTTCGTTATAATAACGATGTCATTATGTTGCTAGCACTCGCTATTGTGAGTAGTGGAGGCGGTACCCGGCTTGAAGATTTTCTCCGTCGACTCATAATAGATTTCAGGGAGTCTATTCTCAACTTTTTTCTTACTAATAACGATGCCGTTAAGTTGCTAGTACTCGNATTAAAAACACGCTCACCTTCAACGAAATTTCCTTTCCGAGGCTTTGTGTCAGCCCAATCACATATTGTGTCAATACTTACCATTTTATCGTAATTTAAAAACTTGGAAATTGCACGGTACACTATAGGAACTACGATAAATTTTCCCTGATCGGCGCCATGTTTTTAGGCTCCTCCCATTTGACGGATCCCAATAGGTTGTGGGAATATTCAAAATTTTTGAGAATTAAGTATATAAAACAACATGTTGTATTAATAAAAAGAAAAAGTAGATTTTGATACGTAATCGCTACACTTATAAGTAAAACCTAATGTTTTTGAGACTTCCGTATACATCATTTCTTTGGTGTTAGATTAGGCAAGCAATTTTAGGTGAAATTAACGAGGTCCAGAAAAAACCTATTCCTTCCTCCAAAAAATTATAAGGGTGACGCTTAAAGCTCAGACACACTTTGTTATCTATAGAAAAATATTTTTTAAATAATTTATTTAAGAAATTTATGTTCAAAAAATTTTTGGCGCCCATGTTTTTGACCTTCTGAGGTCCGTAAGTTGCCGACCGTTGGAATAGAGTATCTTATATATGCAAGGGTTAAATGTGAATCTGCTATTTATGCGGCGTGAATTAGTTGAGAACTCTGGGAAGTTTCCGCGATGAAATTTCCTGACTTATGCGCGAAATAAGTGATTTTTTGATGATCCGAATATTTTAATCATGACGATCCCCAGAGTATACGCCAACCTAAGCCAATCCATGGTGCATCTGATTTATTCGCAAAAGAGGTGATTTTTTTATGAACCGCAGCAAAACACTATTGAAAAAACTTCATTTAGCGCGCGCGAATTACTCGTGGAAATTTGCTGTTCGCCGTGAGCGAATTAGTTATTCATCTGGGCAATTTTCCGCAATAAAATTACCCGATTTATTCGCGAAAGTCCTGCATCTGATAGCTGTTGAAAATTATTCTTAGGGATGCAACGTAGAGAAGTAAATATTAGGAAGGGAGTCAGACAGGGATGCACNATTCTCAACTTTTTTCGTAGTAATAACGATGCCGTTAAGTTGCTAGTACTCGTTATTATGAGTCGGTGGAGATGGTACCCATCTTGAAGATTGTCTCCACCGACTGATAATAGCTTCCAGGGAGCTTATTCTCAAGTTTTTTCGTTATTATAACGATGTCGCTAAGTTGTTAGAACTCGCTATTATATCTTAACTTTATTAAAGGCATCATACACAAATGATTTTTATTTTGTGCATATTTATGGTTCATAACAGTACCTTTGGAACGCTATAACTTGTTTTATTTTCTTCCTTTTATATCAGGAATTTTCTTTTGGATTTGTTTTATTTTCTGGGAAATTTTAGAATTTACCATCACTCCGACTTTTACATTAGCGTAAATGTGTAATAAAGATAGCAAAATTGAATGACATCTGCCAACTGATAAAAGGATAATGTACGGTGCATTTGCAACGCTAAAGTCAAAACCGTATTGCGATTATACGATTACACTAATGGCCGTCATTATTTGCAATTGCTATTATTGTTGTGATTACTAAATTCCAGTTGGCTTGGCACCAACGGGCTAGAATGCTTTAACTTCCTGTACATGCTTACTACTATTACATACTTGCGTATGGACAGTTATCAAATAATCTGTTTTGGTATTTACCATATTAGTGGAGTGATAAAACGAGGTAAAATATGCAAGGTAAACCGTAATCTTTGATGATAACTGTTTAGATAATACAAGAACTAATATTAGCAAGGAAATAAACCGAAGCCATTTGAAATGGTAGAAACATTTATAAAATTTACGGATTATACCAACCAGGAATTGCGTACATATAATAATACCATAAAGGTTTTTGCAAGTTGCTATTTGTACATATTTATCTTTAAGTTTATATAAATTCTGAGTTTTATTTTCTAGTTAGACCTTTTTCCTTGTCACTACCACTGTAATGTATTCACAGATTCTCCCGCAAGTTTCGCCTTTTAATTTTTCAGTTATCTAGTTTCTCATATGATCTTTTAGCCTGTTACGTCTTCACTAATTTACGATCATTATCATCATTTGTATCCCCATGTGTACCAGCGTCTCTTCTGTCAATTCACATAATCTATAAAACCATTCCTTATAGCTATCCCTTTTTAGAAATACTTCCAGACTGCCGCACACTATTCTGGACCATATTCTCTATTTTTGGTGAATCTAGTACTTTGTTGCCTTTACGTTTTTTCGGTATTAAGTTCTAAAAGTTGTGTATGTTATGTGCGTAAATATCCACGAGTATATAACGCGAACAGATCACATATTCAACTCTCGCATCTAAAAAAACATCAAATCCGTTGATTTGGTTGAAGAAGATGAGTTGTTAGTCGTTGTAGTTTAAAGGTTTCCATGGAACTGGGAGGCTCAGATCTTTAGTACCGAAGAAATGTCATCTTATACAATGTTACAATACGAGCTGGATGGAAATTGATGATTTGGAAAAGCTATCAACTTTTCAACCATCCAGCTACAAAAATTGTATTGTAATTCATTTTCCAACGATACACAATTTATCACTACGCCTATGGTAGTCGTGAGCAACCTGAAACACTTGCTCAGTTGCTAAATATAATGGGGCATAGAAGATGCCAGATATACAGGTTTCCTACCTCCAGTGTAATGTTAAGGGCTGAACGGATCAATGATCTATATTTGCTCATCCTAGCTACAGGTTATAATTATTTAATATAAAGAAGATTGATATAATGTTAGAGGTTTTTCTCAACATCAACTTTCAAATTCAGTAAAAAAGCATCGATAAAAAAATATATGAGCGCAAATACGTACACAGATTGGAAGGACAGACGCGAAGCGTTAAAAGGGGGATTCAATCATCCCTTTCCTAGGTCCCAAAATTGATTGTTGCGTTGCTGACACGTACCAGTGGCTGATTTTATATCGAATGCGAACTGTGTCCTTTGCAGATAGTGGCTAGTTTTTCAGCGGGAAACTATCTATTATGTGTAATACATTCCTGTTAAATCATAAGTACATTTGCACTTTCATTTTTCGTTTGTAACCAAGACAGTTTTGAATTTTGTAAAACACGTTTTATAGATAATACTTTGCTAGCGTGCAGTAATTGCCTAATACATTTTGAAATCGCATAAAATATATAACAATAACTTTCACATTGCCTTTTTAGTAGTTTCAAATATATTTCGGAAAAAAGTTACATAATTTTTGCTAATATAAAAAGAATCGGATCTTACAATTAGCTGATATCATTAGTAAATTTAAATGCCTAACATCTACTTTTTGTTAATTTTACAATATGATCAATTAAGTAATGCAGAAATCGTACATGTTGAAAAAAACAGTTGAAATTAAATGTTACACTGGACAAAGATTATATTCCCTCAATATGGACACTTTCCAATACCGAAAATCCCCAGATTGTATATGTCAAATAAATCCAGGGTATTTTTGGGACATCATATACTTAATTTTTTGTTCAGTTGAAAGCTGAAAATCCAAAGCTATGATGTGTAGTTCTGGAAAATTGAACACGCTAATACTGAAAGTCGCCAGATTGTAACAAAAAGTCCAGGTTTTCTTTCATTTGTTTCCTTTAGAATGGCACTTTCAATTAAAAGTTAAGCCAATATTATGATATGTAATTCCGGAATACCAGATACTTTTCAGTACTGAAAATCGTTATTAGATTGTAGTCAATAAATTCAGGGTGTTTTGAAGATCTCTTTCTTTTTTTTTTCTTTTGTTTAGAGTGATGTTTCAGTAAAGAAAGTCAAAATTATGATATGTAATTGTTAGATATATTGGACACCTTGCAATACAGAAAATCTGTATTGTAACAAATAAATCAGGGGTATTTTTGGGATCTCAATCTTCCTTTGGTTTTCTTTAGAGTGACACATGTATTTCATTACTGAATTACTCCCTGTAATGTTGACATATGTCCATACATTAATTGGACTGAATATTATAGTTTGTTGCTCTGTATATGGTTAGTTAAACCGTATTTCCTGAATGTGAATGATTTGTGTTCTTATTTAAATTTAGTTTTTTTTTTTTCATAAAAATTATAGATTCCAAGGTATCATGCGTGTCTAATTCATGTAGACATACATGTATAAATATGTAAAAGTACATATGCATTTATGCATGTATACCTGATTAGTGATATTGTATAATTGTCACATTAAGGCGGATGGTGTGAAAAATAACGCGGGACGAATCTGAATGAAAAACGTTTTTTCGTCCTTGATTGTGACTAGAAAATGACTTTGCTTGCATTGAATACAAACAATAAAACAAATCAAATACATGTGTTGTTTACTTATATTTATGAATGATGTTTTTTCATAGAAAATGTAAGAAGATAGAGGAACATACAGGACTAGTTAGAGACATATTAGAAGGAGAAATAGGAGTGACAGAGAATCACTCTTCGGAAATAGTTAGGGATGTGGGATGTTCTAATTTGAGGGTAATAGAAAAAGCTAAGGACTGGAGAGTGGAGGTGCTTCCTTAACCAGTCTTGGGACTGATAGCCCTATATGTGTAGCTTTTCTTTATAAAAATGTCCCTGTTACTGATTTATGTCAGATATTGGTCGTATACAAAGGATATTAGTTAAAAATAAATAAATAAATAAAGAAATATAGTACATAATTCCAAACAAGCTATATTTGCTGTAAAATCTTATCCTTACAGTAATAAAGAAAGTGAGTCCTATCAGGTTACTTACACTATCTATCATCATCATCATAAGGTTGTCAGTTCTAAGACTGGTTGTACACGCACCTCCACTCTAAGGTAATTTTCATATTTTCCTAAAACTAGAACAACCCACATCCTTAACTATTTGCGAACAGTAATATAATTTAGGTCTACCTCTACCTCTTCTAACTCCCGTTTCTGTCTCTAATATGCCCCTGACTAGACCTTCATGTCTGAGAAGGTGTCCTACCAGCCTATCTCGTCTATTTCTTATTGACTTCCGTAGAGTCCTCTGTTCTATTCTTTCTAATACCTTTTCATTTCTAACCTTCTCTATACAGGGTATCTTCATCGTTTGTCTGTAACACCACATTTTTTTTTCGCAGCGCCCATTGTCCACGTTTCGCACCCGTACAGCGTCGTGCTCCAAATATACCTTTACCAACATTCTGTTGAAGGCGACTCGACTCTGCGTTATCCTCTGCTTTTTATCCCTACTCCTTCTTCGGTCCTGACTTATCTGACTTCTTAGATACCTAAAATCAGCCACTTTTTCTAATTTTTCGTCTCCTATGTTTGTATTCGATCTTTCTCTACTTTTTTTCCCTTGCATATCCGTATTTTTGCATTATTTTTGTTTATTTTCATACAGTACTGTTTTGTCAATACTGCTTCCAATTTATTTAAAGCTATCTCTAACTCCTCTTTGCTAAATGCTAATACTGCTATATCATCTGCAAATCTAATACTAATCTTTCGCCCCTGTATATCTATCCCTACAGTTGTGCTCACTTTAATGATGCTAATCACGTCTTCGATGTATAGATTAAAAAGTAGCGGTGACAGTGTGACTCTCTTCCTAATATTTTCTTCTCTACGTTACAGCCCCAGCTCTGTAACTGCCTGTTACATTTTATACAAACTAAGTATGACTCTTCTATCTCTGTAACTCATCCCTACATTTTTAACTATATTTAGCTTCTTGTCCTATTTAACATTGTCAATATCTATATTAGCATTTTAATTTTCAAGTTTTTCTTAGAGAAATTCATTCCTATCAGTTCAATACTGTATGTATAATAATGTTGTTTCTATTCAAATGTTTGTGATCCTTGACGTTTTTTATTTAATTTGTATGCACAAATAAGACGTTTTGTTAGATTTTCCATTGTTCCTTTGTTTTTATTGTCAATATGAAGAAAGGATAGTCACTTTTACCAAACTTGTGTTTGCATATAGGTAGTACGAAACAATATAACCACATAATAAAAACTCTTTCGGTATTTTTTATGCTAACAGATAAAATCCAAGTATAACATCTTACTGGTCTTTTTAAATGGCATGCTAAATCTGCATGTCTAATACTTCATTTTAATGTTGAAATTTCTTAAGGATTTTATGTGGTTAAAAAGATTAAAAAGAGATAGGAGAAATGGAATTTACGAAAAGGTATTTCCATAAATGTATTACTGTCCAAATCAGGAATCGGTTAGTAATTGTAATGGCCGGTTATTAAGATGAAATGAAAATAAAAAATGAATTTTAATTTTATTAAATTTAGTTCATACACTTCTTAGTAAAAAGAAGGCGAAGATATAAATATGTATCAAAAGTGATTGCAAAAGTAATGTAGCAATGTAGGAAATACCTGCAAATGTAGGTTTATTACTTTCCTACTAATAACTACTTATTAAGTAGGATTAATTACTGTTTCTAAAATAATTTCAGAAGTGCTCACATAAAATTTTAATTAAGTGCTGTTTTGAAATACTTCTGCAGTATGATGTAACTTCAATAAAAAGAAGTCACTTCTGTGCTCGCGAACGATTAATTTAGAAATTTGAAAAAGACTATCTTTATTATTAAAGATATATGTTTGGAGCGCGGTACTGTACGGGTGCGAAACATGGACGGTGGGCGCGGCGGAAAAGAAAAGGTTAGAAATGTTCCAAATGTGGTGTTACAGGCAAATGATGAGGATGCCGTGGGTA
>NW_020439010.1:288738-294851 GCF_000699045.2 Agrilus planipennis | reverse complement strand
GGGATGCAACGTAGAGAAGTAAATATTAGGAAGGGAGTCAGACAGGGATGCACACTGTCACTGCTACTTTTTAATCTATACATCGAAGACGCCATCAACATCATTAAAGACAGTACAACTGTAGGGATAGATATACAGGGGCAAAAGATTAGTATGCTTAGATTTACAGGTGATACAGCAGTATTAGTATTTAGCAAGGAGTATCTAGAGATAGCTTTAAATAAAATGGAAGCGGTGCTGACAGATCAGTACTGCATGAAAATAAATAAAAGTAAAACTAAAATACTGGTATGCAAGGGAAGAATAATTAGGGAAAGAGCGAATATAAAGATAGGAGACGAAAAATTAGAAGTGGCTGATTTTAGGTCTCTAGGAAGTCTGATAAGTCAGGACGGAAGGATAAGTAGGGATATAAAGCAGAGGATAGCGCAGGGTCGTGTCGCCTTTAATACAAAGAAGTCACTTTTATGCTCGCGAACGGTTAACTTGGAGCGCGAAACATGGGCAGTGGGCGCGGTGGAAAATAAAAGGTTAGAAGCGTTCGAAATGTCTTGTTATAGGCGAATGATGACGATAACGTGGGTAGAAAAGGTTAGAAATGAAGAGGTATTAGAAAGAATAGGAGAACAGAGGACTTTATGGAAGTCAATAAAAAATAAGCGAGATATGTAGGACACCTTCTCAGGCATGAAGGTCTAGTCAGAGACATATTAGAGGCAGAAACAGGAGTTAGGAGAGGTAGAGGTAGACCTAGGTTAGATTACTGTTCGCAAATAGTTAAGGATGTGTGTTGTTCTAGTTTTAGGGAAATGCGAAGTTTAGCTCAAGATAGGAAGGAGTAGACGTACGTGTCCAACCAGGCTTAGGACTGACGACCTTATGATGATGATGATGATGATGAATGTATTGTGTCAAATTAGAAAAACATGCTCTATTTTCTAATAAACAATTTTTTTTTTCGTTCATAACTAATTAGCTTCAATATAAAAGTATTATCCAATTTTTCGAGGGATTTATATTGACGTTAAATATCCTGACATTCCAAGAGCTTTATCAAATAATTGTTTTGATGGATGTATTTCCCGTGTGATCCATTGCAATATCTTGAAATCTGATTTTGCAATAACTCCTCCTCATGAATAATAATCCGTTTACTCGTGTTGTAAAGCATTAGTAACAAAAACAACATCAGCAGTAATGACAACAACAAAGCTGTGGATTATTTTTCTTGCCAGTAACATATGTATACATTTGTATATGCATGTAATTTAATAAAGCATACCGAGCAATTTTATTTATATAATTTAAAACATGTACGTTTAACTTACGTTTGTCAGTAAGTGACGTGTTTTGTCGCAATTGTAAATGCAACCCAATGCGGTATATTAAATTATATCCTTTTGAATAACAATAGGTGGCATGTAGCGCAACTTGGCACGTATAATAGAAGGGAGTTAGGGAATGTTTGCACCAGCGATACTATACAATTAAATTTTACGTGTAAATATCGCTGGCCAAATCTGGCTAAACTAGTTTTGTCTGTCAAATGGGGATGAACTAGTGTGGATTAGTCCTAAAGGATTTGTCGTTATCAGCTTCACCCAATTTTTAGTTTTGCCTATGCCAAACTAGTTTATCCGGAGGACGATAGGATGATTCAGTTTGGATTAGTGCAAATATGTTTGTCTTTTATCTGATACAAGCTAACCCGATTTTACTCTAAGTTATGTAGTTTTGTTTAGGTCAAACCAGGATGAACTAGTTTGCATTAGCCCTAAAAGATATGTCGTAAATATTTTATCGGCTTAACCCAATTCTCAGTTTTGCCTAAGCCAAACTAGTTTATTCGAAGGACGATAGGATGATTTAGTTTGGATTAGTTCGAAAGGGTTTATTCTGTACCTGTTCCCGGCCAAACCCGATGTCATGCTAAACTATACATATAGTTTTGTTTAGGCCAAACCAGGATGAACTATGTAGTTTGCATTAGTCCTAAAGGATTTGTCGTGAATATGTTATCGGCCTAACCCAATTTTTTAGTTTAGCCTTAGCTAAACTAGTTTATTCGAAGGACGATAGGATGATTTAGTTTGGATTAGTCCAAAAAGGTTTATCCTGAATATATTACCGGTCAAACCAAGGTTATGGTAGGAAAAGACAAAACGAAGGAAGTCCTTCGAGTCTTTCAGATTTACTTTTTTTCTCAAAAATACATGTTTCTTCTGTATATCGTTTATGCTTATGGTACATGTAGTAGGTAGACTGCGTACTGAAGTAACGCCAACTAACGTAGATTATCTTTCTATGACAAGTATGAAACCACCAATGTGTGACACCACATTTTTGCGTCTGGTTGATTTAAATTTTCGTAAGTATGTATTGCATTAAAAACATATGTATAATATAAATAAATATTTTTTGCGAATCCATGATAAATATGAATGTTATTTGAAGCGTAGCAGGTTTATCAGTACGTTATTCATACATTTCTGTGAATATTCATGATCGTTACTCATACGGATATTTGTGGAAAGTATTATAACGTTACTGTTATCGTTTATTTTTGTAAAAGTTTCTTCTGTTTATCTACCTGTTGTATAGCAATGTTTGAAAATAAATTGTATTTGCGTTCAATTACATAATTGAATTAAAACCAATCATTTTTTGCCCAGTTATCCAGACTTATGAAAACAGCTTATATTCGTGCAATGGTTACCGCTTGTGCATTTTTTATTTAATATTTGAGTTAAAATATAACAAATAATCTTGAACGAATTGCATCAACCGTTAGTAACCTATATTTGTTTGTTGTCTGCCTTCTGGTCTTAACGATTAAATTAACAGCCATATTATTGCACATAGAAAAGAAAATCATTTATTTATTTTGGTACGAACGTTTCCATCAATCCTCCTCTTTCGTCTTTCTTTTTATTACCTTTTTTTTGTAATGCTTGATTAGGGTTGTCAAACTTAAGCCGGAGATATTATTCTCCTAACATTTTTGCATTTATGCAGACTTATCTCGTCAGTGACGTGCTACTATTATGTCCTTGTTTTAGTTCCTCATGTATGCAGTAGCGGATTTAAATTCAACTGCATCACTAGCAATTACTTTAATAAAACATGTAATTATGATAAAAGAATTTATTAATACTCATTGCAAAAACAACTCATACTTATTAACATGATACCAAAAAAAAAAATAATTTTTGTAAACGTATGACGAACGTATGGCGGCGAATCGATAGTGCGGTATCTTTTGACATGTAACGCATAATGGTTGCAGCAAAAGAAAACTTCGGAAAGTTTCCGGAATTAATGAAATACACAGTCTAGGCTTTAACATCCGCCAAGAGAAAATATTTTAAATGACAGGTGTTTTGAATGTACGAAAACTAGAAGTTAAAACGTTGATATGTCTATAATTTTGGTGTTTCTAATACAATTTTCTCGCCCCTGAAATTTTGTTGTCGTAAAGCTTGGGTCTAAGCGTAAATCCGTTACTGCATATGTTATATTAACTGATACGAACTATAAATCATATTTTTTTAATTTTTAATGAAAAATTGATATTTTATTATCAGTTATAGCAAATAAATTAAATTAAAATGATGAAAATGAAACGATGTAAAGTAAAAATTTGACTCATTTATTCATATTTTTTAATGAATAAAATGTAGGTTTATTTTGTCTTAAATGGAGTAACAAATTGTTCCGGATGTGTGTATTTCTATTTCAGGTACTGATATTAAAGTTAAATAAAGAGGCACCATATCGTAAAGACGTATTCAGGGCGCCGGGTCACCAGGGAGCAATGAAGAAGCTAATACACTTCCTACAAACCGGCAGACTGATTAATATGGATAATTTTAGTGTTTATACGATTGCTAGTGTTCTAAAGAAATTTCTACGTAAAATTCCAGGGGGCATTTTCGGAAAAGATGTCGAGCAACAGTTCTTCCAAGTTATCGACGTGACCGATTTGCAAGCTCAAAGGGATGAAATACACAGGTAAATTACTTTTTGTATACATATCAAATGGATTTCTTTAGAAGTAAGTAAGACATTAAAATGAAAAAAAAAACATCCAGGAAGTGACTAAAGTTGATCACCTCTTATGCCACCTTCCATTAACCGTTCTGTGTAAGTGAAAACGATTTGTAATTTTTTAGTAGCTCCTTTTGATGTGGACTTTTTAAGGACTTTAAGGATTCTTGGCAAGCGTCACTGATGGTTGATTGCTAATATTTTGAATTTTTAATTTGAAAGTTTAAATTAAAAACTGGACCTGCCTAAAACAATTGATTATATGTGGCTGCCACCAATTTCTTATGATAGCTTCTAGGGACGACCATATTTGGCGACTGCCAGTGGTGTAACTGTTTCTAGTATTTAGGTTAGGTTAGGTTTGTAGCCTTACCTTAAGTAGCCGAATATGTGAGAGTTGTAAAAGTGCAGGGAAGTTTTAATTAAAATCATCGGTGAAACAGCGGTGCTCGCAGATTCAGCCACATGTACTCGCTGCTACAAGCGGCCACTAGTGGTTTATATTGACCACTAACGCCACTAGAAGCTTTTGTATGATGTTGGTGGTAGCCACATTTAAGAAGTTATTTAGAATAAGTAGTGAGAATGGTTTGCTACTGCTTGTGGTTACTTATAGTGGCAAGTGCTTCTGAATTCCTTGTATATTCAACTAAAATCGACCAATTATCCCCTCATTTTGCCTATTTGAACTTAATCTTACTTGAAATTTCTCTGTTGTTTTTTTTAAGTTTTAGTAAAAAAATGTTTTTTTCCACCTACAGAATAATAGCGTCACTGCCTGTATACACCCAGAGACTGTTAGTATTACTTTTCGGTACGTTTAGGGTGATAGCGTCGAACAGCGAGAGGGCGAGTACTGGCATGACCAGCGAGGCGTTGGGTGTGAGCGTCGCTCCAAGTTTTTTCCATTCTTGCGTTAGTGACGGAAAAACTGCCAAAATGGAGGACGTATTGAGATTCAAGGTAAGATTTGATTTATAATAATTATAAATATTATTGGTTTATTGAATACAAAATCGATTATTTGGATATTTTTAAGGATGCGTTTTGACAGAAATAAATTAAGTAGTTNCGAAGATATAAATATGTATCAAAAGTGATTGCAAAAGTAATGTAGCAATGTAGGAAATACCTGCAAATGTAGGTTTATTACTTTCCTACTAATAACTACTTATTAAGTAGGATTAATTACTGTTTCTAAAATAATTTCAGAAGTGCTCACATAAAATTTTAATTAAGTGCTGTTTTGAAATACTTCTGCAGTATGATGTAACTTCAATAAAAAGAAGTCACTTCTGTGCTCGCGAACGATTAATTTAGAAATTTGAAAAAGACTATCTTTATTATTAAAGATATATGTTTGGAGCGCGGTACTGTACGGGTGCGAAACATGGACGGTGGGCGCGGCGGAAAAGAAAAGGTTAGAAATGTTCCAAATGTGGTGTTACAGGCAAATGATGAGGATGCCGTGGGTAGAGAAGGTTATAAATGAAGAGGTATTAGAAAGAATAGGAGAACAGCTTCTCAGGCATGAAGGTCTAGTCAGAGAAATATTAGAGGCAGAAACGGGAGTTAGGAGGGGTAGAGGTAGGCCTAGATTAGATTACTGTTCGCAAATAGTTAAAGGTATGGGTTGTTCTAGTTATAGGGAAATGCGAAGATTAGTTCAGGATATATAAGAGTGGACGTGCGTGTCCAACCAGTCTTAGGACTGACGACCTTGTGATGATGATGATATACGTTAAATGTTTCTTCTTATAACCATTTAATAATAAAAGGTTGCACAGAGAAAATGAAAACGGAAAATTTACCTAAAAAATAAAGTGATATTTACAATTTATCCCATTAGCCCGTTGGTAATAATTTTAGTAATAAAGTAAATAATAAAAATTACAATTTGGAGCCGAATTTTTAAAAATGAAATCCCAGCAGAAATAAATTTACTAGGTATTTTAGTTGATATTACAAATTAAATTGTAATAATTAAGAAACTTGAAATAATTTTTAAAAAAGCATGTCAAAATTGAGATTATTACAAGTTACCTAATAAATTCTACTATTTCTAC
>NW_020439010.1:275455-285434 GCF_000699045.2 Agrilus planipennis | reverse complement strand
TTCATTGTGTAACCCTACAGGAATCACAGTTTTTCATCTTGCTTTTCATTATAAATAATTATTTGCTTGCATAGCTTATATTTAATTATATTAATTACACTTATAATCTAATTTTAAAAATTATGTATTTCATTTAATAAATTAAGTGGCATGAGTACACTCGCAAGTCGGTTAATAAAAAAATAGTAGGTCACAATGCAATTAATTGCATTTAAGGTAACAAATATTAAATTACAATGATCTGGTCCATTCAACTTTGTTTATGAAAATTTGGGTTAATTCATTGTTGAATTACTAGTTTGACCATTAATTAAATTACTAAAGCTATAAGTCTACAACACTTGCATACAGCATGGTTTGAGAATGTATAATTTTTGTGGGGTGGATATTTTTATCAGATAAAAATTGTAGGTATAAATTATTCTAAATTTAAATCCACACCACCACTATTAAAATTTGCATTTTCTACAGTATTATTTTTATTTCACAAGAAGTTAATCTTTTGGGTTACTCTGTAACCTAACCATTGCTTTAATGAATAATTTATATGTTATATGTTTTCTACTTGATACAAAATAATTGAAAACAATAAATTGTATTTTCTTAATTCCTTTTTCTGCACGCATTGGAAATGTTGGCATGAAGAATTGAACTGTGTAGCATTTTTTTTTTGTAAAAAAGGACAAAAGCTAAATTCTGGATGGCCTATATTTTGTTAAATAGTGTAGTGTGTCCGATAATAAAATAACTGACATACACCCATGTCTGAAACAGAGAAGGGACAGTCAACGCCTGCTTTAGCAGAAGCAGGATTTCCAACTCAAACCGCTAGTTCCACTTCGCTGGGAATCATTGCTGAACATACGCTTCTGGAGTCATGCACACGTCTGTCGATTTCCCTAGAGCAGGATGGATTATTTCAGGTGAAAAAAGTTTCATTTGCGTAAATCGGTCAAAATTTTAATAAGACTAAGTCCATTAAATTTAGATAATAATCAGTTGTATACATTTAAAATGGCTGAAGGTCTAATGTGTCTCTTTATTCCAGACTCGGACAAATTCTCATTCGTCAAGTGAGAGTCATTCGTCAAAAAATAGTAGCCACATCACTCCACGGATGACATTGGACGAGTATAATAATTATAAATATTATTGGTTTATTGAATACAAAATCGATTATTTGGATATTTTTAAGGATGCGTTTTGACAGAAATAAATTAAGTAGTTAACTGAAAGACGTTTAAAAATGTTTACATTCTTTACCATAAAACTACCCATCATTCTACAAAGAGAAACTAAGTATAAAATTATAACATTGAGCATATTGGATCATACATTGTTTAGGTTATTATTTTTCGATTGAATTATTTGTCTTCTGCGTTATCATATGAAGAAGTTGTTAGTATGTAAAGTTTCCTAGACATAATTTCATTTATTTAAAAAAATATTTCAAAAAGTATGCCATTATTTTACAATACTTTGCAAAAATGATACCTATATTTTTATTTATAATATTTTGATANTACAATTTATCCCAATAGCCCGTTGCTTCGTAAGCGAAAATAATAAAAACTACTATTGGGACTCGAATTTGTAAAAATAAAATCCCAGCAGAAATACATATACTACGTATTGTAGTTGATATTACAAATTTAATTGTAATAATTAAGAAACTTGAAATAATTTTTCAAGAAATATGTCAAAATTGAGATTATTACAAGTTACCTAATAAATTCTATTATTTCTACGGCAAATTCAGTCATTTACAATCGAAAATTGTAATTTTTCCGTTGTCATAAAAATTCAGTTTTCTCCATGTGACGATATTAAACGACTTTTTGTTACACTTTGTTTTATTAGAGCGTGTAAGTGTTACCATGTGTGTGAAGCTTTTGTAGTGAAGCTATAGAAACCTCCCTTGTTGTATTGGCGATACTAATGGTGTCACCTCAGCTGTCAATTAAAATTAGTCGAGTAAGCAAATTAAGTAATTTATGTGGCGAATGTGGCGGTAATAACACTTAAGAATGGCTGAAGTACTAATTCGTTTAAAGACTCGAGAAATTCGTGGGCAATAACGTGTACGATGACCCGGACAATTAACTATTACGGGTTAACATGGAGTTAGCGGTTAACAATGCATCAACACCTTCATTGTTGTGTACGTCTTGACCTTATTTGGAAACAAATGCAATTTGTAGTAGCTAATTCAATTTTTTTTCGTACCTAACGATAAGAAATACTATTGGGATCCGTCAAATGGGCATACACCATCTGGTGGCAAAATTTATAACTCGGATGAGGGAAAAATTTACATAGGAACTGTGCACGCAAATTGTAAAATTGTTTATTAAAATAATAAAACACGTTAAAAAAGTAAAAATTTTTTTGATGATGGAGTCGACGAAGTTTTCTTCTAAAGTTAAATCAAATAAAAAGNTACCTCTGATTCTAATAACTAAGGAGTTCAAGAGAAATGCTGTTGCATTATTACTCCTCTTCATATGTACGTTTACCTAACTTGTATATTCCTAATTGTGTAATTACATATAATCGATTTAATAAACTGCTAGTTAGTGGTTATTTATTTATTGCTCGAAAACCAATTAATTATCATCTGATTTTTTTCGATGAAGTGTACGTGTCGATTTCCTTAACTGGAATGAAATTAATTCATTTCCGTCTATTGTCATGCATATCTTCTTTGTTTAATTTTGTTTATAGACTGCCATCGTCAAGGCTATATAAAATACAAATTTGTGAAACAAACCAAACGCGTTTTATTTATTCTACTTTAAAATACCTACATCCGTTGAAACGTGCAAAATCCGAAGTTTTATTAGACAAATAAGACAATCTAGAATTATTGTTCAAACAGTTCGAAATCAATTATTGGAAACAAATAAAGACAGGAAGTCACACGCATCACTGGGTTCCTTGTTTATTGCAGGATTGTTTTCTTAACAATCAAGGAAAAAAGTTAACCTTTTATGGTCACTGTCTCAACATTCGACATCATACCAGGTACATACACCGTGTCCCAAATGCTTTAATATGTTTGAAGTCTTCTCAAGGAGATTACATTGCCTGAATGCAGTGCATATTGCATTATTGTGAATAAAAACGTTATATACATATGGACACAAAACTCTACTGTAGTAGTAAAATTAGGTTTTTATATAATTTTCTAGTAGTTTTGGCTCTCTGAGAAGAGAACACCGACTGGGAAGAGTTTTTATGTAAGACCGTAATTAAAAGTTAAACACATGAGAAACTTCTAAACGATGTTATTATCCTTTTTGTATATCACGCTAGCAATCTTCAGAGTGCGACTTTCGGTGGTATATACATACGTATACCTGTAATCCCTATTTTTCATAACATATTTTTTCTTATTAATGCACGTACTTCCCGTTGAATTACAATCATAATATGAAAAAGTTTTTATAAATGTTATATACTAAAGTCAACAAAGGGCAAAGTAGTATCACGTAAATGAAAGTTAGTATCAGCAATTTCTTATGCTGAATTGTACGATGTGTTGCATACCTATTTACAAACAATTCCTTTAAATTTAATTTTTCAAACAATTTTGAACACAAAGAAAGTAATTAAACAAATTGTTCACAAAAGTGAATTTAGACCACTCGAAGCGATGGTGCTAACAGTTTCGAGGTCACAGTGTTAAATTATTTTATTGTACTTATTATGCGTATTTTTGTAATTTTGAATAGTATCAAGGAAGCTTGTGCTTTTTTGCTTCATAGCGAATCATTTCATAAACCGTAACATATTCAGCTTACGATAGTGCTGGAAAATTATACGCTCTCTGCTCGTATATTTTAGCGCACTGTGATAGGAATTGTTAGGAGTGTCTTGATGTCGAATATTATCGTTTAATTTTGTCAGTTAACTATTTTTTGCTCCAATCAGTGCACCTGTTTGCAATCTTTATTACTGTTTTTCTGAGCTAGGAAATTTGTCTTTCCTAACACCACTTCTAAACTTCTCAGGTCTTTCAGCTCCTACCATTAAGGATCATATTCCTATTTTGCCAATTTTTTTGTTTGTTCTTTAATAATTTTACTCTAAAATTGTGTCTTCTTTAAAATTTATATGTATAAGGTTCTTTTTTTCTTAAAACTTTGAAATAACTGATGCTTTTCAATTTTACACTTCTTTAGTTTTCTTTTGTTCCTATCCAATGTCTTACGGTTTAGTAACTTCTCGAAAACTCATCTTATGAGTTACTTTGGAAAATTCATTACTCAAAGAGCGTTCAGTTATTTTGGAATTTGTATTTTTTTAAAGGACAACTATCCATCGAGGCTGAAAAGACTTGGTTGCAGTGCGAGTGCGATAGATGGCGGTTAAAGTATGGTCTAGAAGGTAAAGAGAACATTGATGAGAGTAGTACTACCCTCTGATAAGTTATCATTACTATCTATTATTATTCACGCTGTTCTTTAAAGTAGTATTTCGTATACATGTAGTTTCGTTTGTACATTTTTTATTAATTAAATTCAAAGTACCTTATTATGTTATTCCAAATAGTGTATAGTATTTAGATTTTCCAGTATTGTACATCACAAAACAGATTAACACTGTGATATTTTTTACTAAAAATAAATTTTGTATTTTTTGTACACAGTTTTTTTATTATCTCTTTTTTTGCTGTGGTGGAAGGTTAGGTGCTTTTTCTTCTTTTTTTAGATTTACACAAAATTTTAGTTACACATCACGTCTGTAGTTCATTTATTTAAAAAAATATTTCAAAAAGTATGCCATTATTTTACAATACTTTGCAAAAATGATACCTATATTTTTATTTATAATATTTTGATATGAAATATTCAATGCCTTCCACAATTGTAAAAGAGATCACAGAAGTTGGCACATTACTAGGGAATTGCCATCATGCGTAGATATGAGGGCCGTCTGTAGGCCGTTTATTTATCAGGAGATATCACGATCGTAGCTGTTGGTCGACGGCTAAAGGTAGATATCTGCAATTTGTTGGTTGCTTTCACTGAATAATATGCATAACATAAATGCCGTTTCACCTCGGAATTATAAAACATTGGTTACATGCACATTCACCAAAACAAAGTTTGTGAGAGTGATGGTACGTCGGTCAGTGACCATCAAAAGTAGAGTAGTGTGTAATGTTTCAATAAATAAACGTAACAAGTACATAGATTTTAGACAATTTTTTGGAAACTGCGCTACTGGAAAGTAAATAATGTTATCGTCTTATAAACAGTAGCTTAGCGTCCTAAGTACGCCCCTGATAATGACGTTACCTTCGAATTACGATCGCTCCCTATATTCTATACATAAGTTTGATATCAAAATTCAGAAAGCATATTTCCTTGTTTTTATTACATGTATAGTATTTACAGAGGTTTTAATTTCAATTTGAACATGAAATTTTGGTATTTTTTTATGTTATTCTCATTATCATACTTGTGTCTGGGCGTAATATCAAGTAACACTATACTGATAGATACATATGAATAATGTTGTTTACTTCCGAAGCTTTAACGTGTAATGTGATTAATAAAGAACATCAACGTAATTATTGTATGTACATATGAAATTTTAACAGATTTGTTTATAATTCGGTACTATTCGGATTTCAGAATTATTGTAACGGCGATGTTGACTGAAACTGACATTATTTAGATGTTTATTTTGAAATTTTAGTTCACTCCAAATTCTTTCTTTTTATCGATAGGGTGAATCTTCAAATAGTATTTTTAAGGAAGCTCCTTTTTTTATGAATATTTTCATTAATCAATGTTTAAGGATAGTTTAAGATTTGTGTAGATTCGTTGTTTCACCATATTTTTGTTAATTGATAAGCAATCACCTAATCCAGAACAAAAAGGATGTGTTTTTTGAGTTTGTAGAAATATCATTTTTGCATTAGTAGATGAAAATACTAAATTTACATTAGCACTTGAGCGTAGCACTCAACACTCCTACTAGTATTAGTACAGTTCCTATAACAGGTAGTTAGTGTTAGTAGAGTCAGTAATGCTTTAATACTTTGTTTACACCTTCATCTTGCATATTATTATTCTGGATGGCAGACTAATCGAATTTACTTCGTTAGCTTTCTCTCTCTCTCTGCGAGCAGTAAATAAGAGGGGGAGAGATGCCCATTAACACATTCGATTTTTGGCTATCGTTGCCAGTAGTAGGGAAATTTCACTAGACCTAAGAAATTTGGAGCCAACTTAGGGAAAAGGACTTTTTTATTTAATTTGAAATATAATTTAATTTTTACGTCAAATGAATTCTTGTTGTTTAAAGTTTGAAAATTTCTTTAAATATTTGTGAATAACTAAAAAAATTGTCTTTTTTTGCACTAAATGAATTTGTTTTTGTTTAAACATTTGTTTTCGTCATAAGAATTTGCAGGGTAATATAAGGGAGTTTCGGTAAAAAAAAACTAGAGAATAAAAAGAAATTCATCTTCTTTGCCACTGCAGCGTGCAATAAGGAATTTACAGTTAGTTCCAAAGATTGCTGAACATAAAAACTATTTGTTATTTATTATATTTACTGTTTATATGCCACTTTTGGAATTGTCTGCATGCTATAAATTTTGTATAAACTATCTAGAAGCTTAGGTCGAAGCATGTTTGATAACAGTAAACGGTAGTAAATTGTTATTTACCCTTTACACAAATAATGTTTTGTGTATTATCGTGATTTGTAATGTACATTTCCGAATCGAGCCATCCTCATTGACATTATCGGACCGATGTCCTGTTTATTCGATAGGAAGTAATTTTAATCAATCCCGGCAACGACCTTTACAAAGATTAATTTTATACTTTGTTTGTCGATCCAAAAAAAAAAGAATAAGTTGAGAGAATTGAATTGTGTGAATTAGCTGACATTATTGAGACAAATGCTGTTATTTACCTGCTACTAAATTATTACAAATGTCTCTAATAAGTTATTATTTGCGATTACCTAATAAACAAAGGGGAGGGCGTCCGAAATATCGTCAACAGATTGACTATAACACATTCTTTAAAGGATTTTGGGAAAATTAAAGTTTGATGTTGGACCTATAATACGTAAATTGTTATTTTAATATTTACTTAATTGTTTATCTAACATCAAGTGTTGTTTAAGTGCAAAAAATTGTTTTATTAATAATCAGTGACTGACTGACGTTAATAATAAACGGAATATTCAACCTGTCAATTTTAATAAATTCAAATTTTATATCAGTCGTTTGTTCGTATAGCAATTCAATTTGAACTTCAATGAATGTGATAATAATTAAATCAGTAACAATGTTTTTTTTATGCTAACATTAAGTTGAAATAGAGTTGTGTTTTTTTAAAAGGAGAGGGCGTTTAAATCTTAAACACTCTTTTNCTTGCTGATTTAAGAATTTGAATAAAATAATAATAAAACAATAACTTATAAGAACCTGATTCAGGTAAAAATGAGTATTTATTTTCAATCGACCAACGTTTTGCCCTTCGGTTTAGCTCTACCTCAAGGTAATAGAATTGTTAATACACGTGGAAGTTTACAGTAAACCTTATGGACAGACAATTCCATTATATAAAGCATGTAACATAACTATTTAATTTTCACCTATACGTATTATTGATAAGCTCTATTCTTTAGTTTTACCCTTAATGTAAGTGGAGGAGCTACCAGCATTACTAGCGGTTTTTTTGTAATAAATGGAATGTTTTTTCAGTTGGGCTCTCCTTGAGTGCTGAATCTATACAAAAGAAACCGAGTATCAGACGCCAAAATTCCAGAGACAAACGTCAGTATCTTTATCGTTCTAATAGCCACAGGAACAAAGAAAATGGATCTAAATCAAACAGGTATTTAGATTTTAATATTATGTGCCTCTTTCACAATCACTGTTTTATTGAATTGAATAATTGTTAAAATTCGCTTTTGTCCTACCTAATGTCCTATTAGTTATGAACCAGCTTGTTTATTGTTCGGGGCAATCCTGTATACGTCTTTTTCGGACCGTTGCCACGTAGTTATGAACAGTTTCGAGGTTGTCGACCAAATATAGTCGGGTGTGTATCTATTGGGCTAATTAATTACAAAATATTCGAACCGCGGCCTATGAATGCGTGTATATTTGTATATCGGTTACGTAAATCAAACATTGCCAAATGTAAAAAAAAAAAGGAGCTCTATCCTCACGTCTAATTCGCATTCGCATATGTGGCTGTTTTTTACAGTTACCAGTGAATGCACTTCACGTTAATATCGACTTACCATGTTTTGCGAATAAGGAAACGTTTAATTGAATTCGCATAATGGCCTGCTTATGCGTGCGTTACCTTTCTTTGGCAACTTTTGAACTGTTGAAATAGTGAATTTGAAACGTAACCATAATAACATTAAAAGTAGATAGGTAGCTACTAAAGCGAAAAATGTTGAGAAATAACAGTTGTCTACGAAAGAAATATAATTTTCGACATTAATAAATTTATATATAGGATATTGCTAAAGGACAAGAGGGACCCAAGTTATCAATTTTAGTTACTTAGTGGTCGAGTTCGTATACCAAAAAACATTGTCAAAAGGACTAGAAGGCTTTAAGTTAACTGAAACAATTTATGCTTATATAATATCCACTTATGGGTAGTATGTCGCCATCTACTGGTTTTTGCTGCTGACTGAACTATTTAAAATGTTAGACATGGACTTCACCAAGGTATCTACTTGACCAACTGAAACGGCGCCATCGTCGGTTCGGTTGGACAACCAAATATCAGTAGATGGCGATTTACTGTACTATAGTATTTAAATTTGTTTTGTTGGTGTTTTATGGATGCTGCTAATGGCGCACTGATGAGATCAAATAACTTTGAAATCGTAATCTACGTTTGGTGGTTTCGATAAATTATTGACCAAGAACTTGCGAAACAATTGTAGTTCAAAGTACATATTTGTATCTATAACGAACCTTCGTTATGGCTCACGTTGACTCATGTGTGTATATATGGGTTGTTAATGACAATTACAATTATTTTTTAATGGATTTATTGTTCGTTGACCTTCTTAACAGGTCTTTATTAAATGAATAATTTCTCATTATTATGAGAAGTTATTTATTGGTGATTCTTAACTTTGGTTCACTTTTACCCATGTGAACATGTACCTACTGAATGGTCCAATTTGTGTCGATTTCCATTTTTAAAGAAAATTGTTTAATGAGCTTTCGCTGTATAATGCTTTTCTTTTTTTTTGCAAACAGGCAGGGGTGAACGTAAGTTTAAATAGTGCAAAATGTATATATATGTATGTAAATTATTGCTAAGTTTGTTCGCTTGGGAGAAAAAAGGTTATTTGTACCACTAAAATTAGAATCCATTTTGGCAAAGTAGTAAACGCCCCTTCAGGATTCAAAAAGGACTTTTTAAAATAAAAACTGAAACATATTTTTGTTTGAAATTTTTTGATGGGTGAGCAATTCTACAGGTGCAAAAATTAAAGGAATTTTTGTAGAGATATACACATGTAAAAATGAATTATTACAAATATGCAGTTAAATTTATGAATTAACATGATAGTTCCTAAAATACTTTACAATTTTTAAACAAAAAGGTTGATCTGAAACCAATTAGTTTATACATAATATGTTGCTCACCTGTAAAAAATATAGCAATATATATATGTCGGTAAAGGTCAAGATGATGGGTGGGATCGAAAGAGGAGGTCTCCCCCACCACTGTACCATAAAAAGTTCGTGGCGGTCTCACCCCCATAAAAAGTTATAGGGGTTGAAAGTTGATTATTTTGACAATTTTCATACACTATAATTCAAATAAAATTCAATAAAAAAAATATTTTCAAGCGGTTGGAGGTGGGGGATCGAAAGAGGGTGGTCACTTGAACAAAACCCGATAACCTACCCTATTGATAAAGATACTTAAATAATGTTTTATATAACTTTCTCAATATTTTTATG
>NW_020439010.1:273242-274157 GCF_000699045.2 Agrilus planipennis | reverse complement strand
CTAACCTAACCTACCCTATTGATAAAGATATTTAAATAATGTTTTATATAACTTTCTCAATATTTTTATGTATTTTTCATTAGTTTTACCTTTGAATATTGTTTAAGAATGACTATATAAATATTTACATGCCTAGAAATGTATAAAAATTGGCATATTTATTAACTTTGAACCCCCATAACTTTTTATGGGGCTGAGACCGCCACGAGCTTTTTATTTTACAGTGGTGGATGAGAGTTCCTTTTTTGATCCCCCCCATCCCCACCCCCTTCAGGAACTAGACCTTTACCTATATGTCTAATTCTTTCGATGAAATTTTTTGTATTATATTTGACTTACTATACTCTAAACAAGTAAATTGCAAATAAAATGGAACTATGTATATATAACTGTACCAATATGTTTGTTGTTTGTGTTATCAAAGATTATTTATCTTCTTGGCAGATGGTTTTATCCGCTTTCCCTGTATCATCCGCTTCTTACCTGTTGCTGACGTTTAATATGTAAAACTCATTAACGACGTCACCGTATTGCTTATTACTACATTACACAGATGACTCATTTCATTTCGGCTAATAGTTTTGTATTAATAAATACAACTTTAATTCTATTAAAGCATAATATTCCCATTTTAAGAAAAGTTAGTTGAACACAAATTAAATCAAATTTTGTAAAACTATTTGCTAATCGAAATTCAACTTTCAAAGTTACCATTTTTTTAATGAAGTGTTAATATATACATAAATTTTCTTTTGTCTATATTATTTGTATTTGTAAAATTGAGATTATATGTGTACAATTTTTATTTTTGGAAATTTTAACATATAAAATACATGTGAAAATCTTAATAAGTTTTTCTAATACAAGTATGAGGTACTTTTATCAGTAGTATTGCAAAAGTCACAAATTTACTAA
>NW_020439010.1:261201-272537 GCF_000699045.2 Agrilus planipennis | reverse complement strand
ATTAAGGATCATATTCTTTTTAAAAACCCTGTTTTTCTTGGTCAGGCCGGAAACTTATCAATCCACCCTCGTATATTTGACTTACTATACTCTAAACAAGTAAATTGCAAATAAAATGGAACTATGTATATATAACTGTACCAATATGTTTGTTGTTTGTGTTATCAAAGATTATTTATCTTCTTGGCAGATGGTTTTATCCGCTTTCCCTGTATCATCCGCTTCTTACCTGTTGCTGACGTTTAATATGTAAAACTCATTAACGACGTCACCGTATTGCTTATTACTACATTACACAGATGACTCATTTCATTTCGGCTAATAGTTTTGTATTAATAAATACAACTTTAATTCTATTAAAGCATAATATTCCCATTTTAAGAAAAGTTAGTTGAACACAAATTAAATCAAATTTTGTAAAACTATTTGCTAATCGAAATTCAACTTTCAAAGTTACCATTTTTTTAATGAAGTGTTAATATATACATAAATTTTCTTTTGTCTATATTATTTGTATTTGTAAAATTGAGATTATATGTGTACAATTTTTATTTTTGGAAATTTTAACATATAAAATACATGTGAAAATCTTAATAAGTTTTTCTAATACAAGTATGAGGTACTTTTATCAGTAGTATTGCAAAAGTCACAAATTTACTAACACAGATCGACACCTATTTTATTTAAATATACATATTTTTATGTCAATTTCATATTTTATGTTTTTTTTTGCAATTTTTGAAATAAACTTCCTGTATGTATGTTTTATGCTGTAATAATTTCATACAAGGCGAAAACTGCTTATTTCTTCGCATAAACTATATTGCGGTTGTTCATCAGCTATTTTTCGTTCACACCTTGCTTGTGTATTCCATTTCCATTACTGTGTATGATGTGCTGGCGAGTAGTATCCAATCAAAAGCAAGTTTTCAACTCGAAAGTGTATTCTGTTTAATTTATTAATTTATTTTAAGTAAGTTATCGCATTATCACTGATGGAGTGTAATAAATGAGTATTATCATAATCAGTCTCTGTCGAAATAAATTTCATGATTGTCACTAGTTTTGTTTTACTTATCAGTTTGATAGCTAAAGCCAGAATAGGCTTTCTATTGGGGACTACTAGCGACACAGTTGAGGGTATGCATAAAGTTGAATGCTTAGTATTTCTCATTTTTTGAGGATGCACTCCCTGAATACTGACCTAAATTTTTGTTTGTTTAGTGAAAGACCAAAATTAATTGGGCGAAAGGGGATGGGGGTGTCCAAATTAAAAAAAACTCATCTACAGAATCTACTCTAATTTTTATGCATTTAAAATGTGAGACAATACTATGGTCTCAACTTCATGCATACCCACCACTCAGTAACTGAAATAGTTATATATGTATAGGGCTGGGCGATTATTAAATTTAACAATTGATTTTCGATTGCAAAAAAAATAATTTGTTATTTCGGTAAATAAATAATCGATTATCCAATTAATCGAATTTTTGGTTTAGTCAGTTATTTTAGAAGTGAAAAAAACGGATTAAATTTCCATTAATTTGCCCAGCTCCAGTAATGTATTCATGAATTGAGTTTGACTTTTATGGTTTCTGTTTTTTCCCTCTCGTATTTAGGTTGCGACGAAGGTAATGAAACATCTGATTGAGGAATTCGCATCAGCCGACTTGTTCGGCCGTGACAATTACGAATTCTATGCGCGAGTGACTGGACGAATTTTGCGCGTACAGGGTGAATGGATATGTTCATTCCAATATCCTCCACCTCCACCGAAAGGACATGCTACCCAACAGCTTTACGCAAGTGAATACGCCGCATTGGAGCACTATCTGCTCGGTAAGTTTGTTTTTCGGTCCTTTTTTTTGCAACAATTTCTTTTGCTTTCTTTTTTGTTGTTGCCTAACGATACTGAAAAAGGTATAATTTGTATTTGGACAGTCTTCGATTACTATAATTATTGTACAGAATGTATCAGAAAACGATTTCTAGCAAAAAAATTGAAATTTATCAACATTCGTCAGTTAGCCTTCCACTTCGTAGGACATTGTGTATATTGTGAAGCTGTATAAAATGAGGTGTTTGAAAAAAAAAGTATAAAAAATCAAATTCATGAGCAGAAACGACACACTTTTAGATTAATATTATATATAAAAGAAATTATTGGTGCTCTCAGCAGAGGGTAAAGTAGTATTACGTAGTTAGTATCAGCAATTTCTTATGCTGAAGTGTACGATGTGTTGCATACCTATTTACAAACAATTCCTTTAAATTTAATTTTTCAAACAATTTTGAACACAAAGAAAGTAATTAAACAAATTGTTCACAAAAGTGAATTTAGACCACTCGAAGCGATGGTGCTAACAGTTTCGAGGTCACAGTGTTAAATTATTTTATTGTACTTATTATGCGTATTTTTGTAATTTTGAATAGTATCAAGGAAGCTTGTGCTTTTTTGCTTCATAGCGAATCATTTCATAAACCGTAACATATTCAGCTTACGATAGTGCTGGAAAATTATACGCTCTCTGCTCGTATATTTTAGCGCACTGTGATAGGAATTGTTAGGAGTGTCTTGATGTCGAATATTATCGTTTAATTTTGTCAGTTAACTATTTTTTGCTCCAATCAGTGCACCTGTTTGCAATCTTTATTACTGTTTTTCTGAGCTAGGAAATTTGTCTTTCCTAACACCACTTCTAAACTTCTCAGGTCTTTCAGCTCCTACCATTAAGGATCATATTCCTATTTTGCCAATTTTTTTGTTTGTTCTTTAATAATTTTACTCTAAAATTGTGTCTTCTTTAAAATTTATATGTATAAGGTTCTTTTTTTCTTAAAACTTTGAAATAACTGATGCTTTTCAATTTTACACTTCTTTAGTTTTCTTTTGTTCCTATCCAATGTCTTACGGTTTAGTAACTTCTCGAAAACTCATCTTATGAGTTACTTTGGAAAATTCATTACTCAAAGAGCGTTCAGTTATTTTGGAATTTGTATTTTTTTAAAGGACAACTATCCATCGAGGCTGAAAAGACTTGGTTGCAGTGCGAGTGCGATAGATGGCGGTTAAAGTATGGTCTAGAAGGTAAAGAGAACATTGATGAGAGTAGTACTACCCTCTGATAAGTTATCATTACTATCTATTATTATTCACGCTGTTCTTTAAAGTAGTATTTCGTATACATGTAGTTTCGTTTGTACATTTTTTATTAATTAAATTCAAAGTACCTTATTATGTTATTCCAAATAGTGTATAGTATTTAGATTTTCCAGTATTGTACATCACAAAACAGATTAACACTGTGATATTTTTTACTAAAAATAAATTTTGTATTTTTTGTACACAGTTTTTTTATTATCTCTTTTTTTGCTGTGGTGGAAGGTTAGGTGCTTTTTCTTCTTTTTTTAGATTTACACAAAATTTTAGTTACACATCACGTCTGTAGTATAATTTTTATTAATTTGTTATATATTATGACAAGTTGATCTCAGAACATATGTTCAGTAATTTGCATGTTAATTATAGGCAAAAAGCATGTTTTGCATGTACAATGTATAAATGTACAAATGCACAAAATTAAACTTTTTAGTTACTGCGTTATTGCATATATTGCTTTTTGAACGTACCTCCAGTTCTTATTTCATTTTGAATAATTCGAATTGTACATACAAACTGTAAATTTCATTTACATACTTAAATTTAAAATATAACCAGAAGAGTTTATTCTTTCCCAAATTTCCTCTATCTATGTCCTTGTTTTATCTCTATATTGCGATAATGTCATGGCTCTTCAAGTTCACATTTAATGTCTACGTTTCATTCAACACTAAATTTCTTTTAGAATATGAATTTTAAAAATCGTTAATGTACATATATAATACATTTATATGTATTTATCACAAACTGCTTAAGATTATAGAAATATAAAAAATTATATTAAGAAAATGCCTTATCTGAAAATAGTGCGATTATGAAGTAATTTTCATCATTAAGTTGCATTTTTTAATTAATTAGCAAGCGAATAACAGTTATAAACGTTCATTGTGTAACCCTACAGGAATCACAGTTTTTCATCTTGCTTTTCATTATAAATAATTATTTGCTTGCATAGCTTATATTTAATTATATTAATTACACTTATAATCTAATTTTAAAAATTATGTATTTCATTTAATAAATTAAGTGGCATGAGTACACTCGCAAGTCGGTTAATAAAAAAATAGTAGGTCACAATGCAATTAATTGCATTTAAGGTAACAAATATTAAATTACAATGATCTGGTCCATTCAACTTTGTTTATGAAAATTTGGGTTAATTCATTGTTGAATTACTAGTTTGACCATTAATTAAATTACTAAAGCTATAAGTCTACAACACTTGCATACAGCATGGTTTGAGAATGTATAATTTTTGTGGGGTGGATATTTTTATCAGATAAAAATTGTAGGTATAAATTATTCTAAATTTAAATCCACACCACCACTATTAAAATTTGCATTTTCTACAGTATTATTTTTATTTCACAAGAAGTTAATCTTTTGGGTTACTCTGTAACCTAACCATTGCTTTAATGAATAATTTATATGTTATATGTTTTCTACTTGATACAAAATAATTGAAAACAATAAATTGTATTTTCTTAATTCCTTTTTCTGCACGCATTGGAAATGTTGGCATGAAGAATTGAACTGTGTAGCATTTTTTTTTTGTAAAAAAGGACAAAAGCTAAATTCTGGATGGCCTATATTTTGTTAAATAGTGTAGTGTGTCCGATAATAAAATAACTGACATACACCCATGTCTGAAACAGAGAAGGGACAGTCAACGCCTGCTTTAGCAGAAGCAGGATTTCCAACTCAAACCGCTAGTTCCACTTCGCTGGGAATCATTGCTGAACATACGCTTCTGGAGTCATGCACACGTCTGTCGATTTCCCTAGAGCAGGATGGATTATTTCAGGTGAAAAAAGTTTCATTTGCGTAAATCGGTCAAAATTTTAATAAGACTAAGTCCATTAAATTTAGATAATAATCAGTTGTATACATTTAAAATGGCTGAAGGTCTAATGTGTCTCTTTATTCCAGACTCGGACAAATTCTCATTCGTCAAGTGAGAGTCATTCGTCAAAAAATAGTAGCCACATCACTCCACGGATGACATTGGACGAGTTGCGCGCCGTTAATCGCTATGCGGAAAGTACAAGAAGTTTAAGTTATTTACCTCAGGTAGATGTGAGTGTCTATGTGTATGAACGTGTATTTTTTAAAAAATTTGCTATTTACAGGTTCATGAAAGACAACGAGCAAGAATGCTAACTAGATCGCAGTGGTTTTTAACGCCTACCGCTGAATGTAGTAACTGTGGAGGATCATTGGATCTTCAACTGGCCGAGGCCGACGTTACAGCTTTTACTAATGCTTTAGTTAGAAAATCATCTTCTGGCACAATAGGTAAACATTTAATATTGGAACTTTAAACGTAGAAAGGTACAACAGAAACACTTGTAATAGGGTTTGCGACATCAAAAGAAATGGTTTTTTTTACTCGTATGTTTATGTGTGACCTATTTGTGGCCTCATAGCTAATCAATTAACCAACCTACATGCACGTATTTAAGTTTTTTTACAAGTCTGAAATATGACTTGCTGATTTAAGAATTTGAATAAAATAATAATAAAACAATAACTTATAAGAACCTGATTCAGGTAAAAATGAGTATTTATTTTCAATCGACCAACGTTTTGCCCTTCGGTTTAGCTCTACCTCAAGGTAATAGAATTGTTAATACACGTGGAAGTTTACAGTAAACCTTATGGACAGACAATTCCATTATATAAAGCATGTAACATAACTATTTAATTTTCACCTATACGTATTATTGATAAGCTCTATTCTTTAGTTTTACCCTTAATGTAAGTGGAGGAGCTACCAGCATTACTAGCGGTTTTTTTGTAATAAATGGAATGTTTTTTCAGTTGGGCTCTCCTTGAGTGCTGAATCTATACAAAAGAAACCGAGTATCAGACGCCAAAATTCCAGAGACAAACGTCAGTATCTTTATCGTTCTAATAGCCACAGGAACAAAGAAAATGGATCTAAATCAAACAGGTATTCATTTTGTCAGTTTATTTATAATATTCATTATACTCTTTTTAAGGGTAGATTATGATGTACCTTATTTTTTTAACTTAATAATTTTTGATAGCACCTTTAAGTTAATTTTCTTACAGTAAGTTTGTAGAATGTTTTGTTTCATTTAGCTTTAAAAATCGAGGAGAAAGGAAGAATTCACAAAGTAGATCGGGCAGTTTCAAAATAAAATACGAGGGCATGTCAAGATCTAACAGTTTAAAGGGCAAAGGGGATAAGTGCTCTTGTAGTAATTCAGAAAAAACTAAAGAAGAGGAAAAAGAGATAAGCAAAAGTCCAAGTTCTCAAACAATTTGTGTCACCTTAACTTATAAGCCACGCATTTAATAAACCTTATGTACTCAAAACACAAATACACCGATTTTAACTTCGAATTTTTTAAAAAACGTGATTAAAAGTATTTTTTATATTACAACTGAATTCGACGTATCTAGTGTGAAAGGTACAAATTAACAACGTTTAAGGTCATTAATTAGAGTTTTGTAAAGGAGGTTGAAATGTTTTGTTTGTTTTGAAAATTTGCATTTGATGCTGTGATAGTTTCTCTATAAGATTATTAATTTATTGTTAACGAATGATGAACATAAATTTATTCAAGCTAAGAATAAACCGAAAGGGTATCCTGAATTAAAAATTAACACTACTAATATAAAGTAAATTATTGTTTTCTTTTTGTTTTAAAACAATGCGTTGAATTTGTTTTTGTTTAGTGTTGAATTAAATACTCATTCTTATTACAAAGTGCAAGTTTTGAAAACGTTCTCCTTAATTTTCCGAAAATATACGAACTCGTGGCTCATCATTAAGTTAGCATTAGTCAGTTAATCGAAAAGTATTTCGATCACACATTTTGTTTAAGCGCAAAATGCAGACCAAAATAATTATTCAAAACTAAGACTGCATTCCAAAAACTAGTAAACCAAAAAAGCATTTATTTTATGTAGTTTTTAGGGTTCTAATATAATATATAAATACATATGCATGGCATTTAAAAATTCCCAAGTTTGGTAATTTTTGAAAGCTGTAATTCATTCAAAGGAAATATTTTTATGTTAAGAGGAACGCATCATGCGATTAATATCTTTTATAATGTACAGGGTGTTTCATAAAAGAAGGCATCGAAGACAGTTTCATAATATTTGGTTCAAATAACTAGTCTGAGAATATTTAAAAATTTTGTAAAAAAATGTTTTTAATTCATTTTTTATTGAAACATAATTATTTTGGTGTTCAAACCATTTCCCATCGTTTTATTAAATATTTTCTTACTTTGAAGACACCCTGTATAACGTTTATTGTTTGCACTATTGTTTATAATTATTAATTACAATTGCAGGTGGTTTTGGTTGGTTTTTATAGTTTATTATTTTACATTCACATCACTTATTATATTACCTAATATTCCTGCACCATATTTTTATCACATATTTTTGTTCTTATTTTTAAGTCAACAGGGAGTACCCGTTATTATAATAAAATTAATTGCATGTAAGTGTAACAATTATCTTATATTCAATTAATGTAAACGAGGGAATCACTGGTACATTTGTTTTTTCCTTAATTTATTTGATTAAATCAAAGTAAATTAAAAGATAAAATTAACGACGCTTCTCAATATTGTGGTAGAACCATTGTTGTTTTCATGTGGTTTTTAATAGTGGTTTCCTTTTGATACATTGCCACTAAATTATGATATTGGCAAGGAAAAAACTTTTTTTTTGTTGTCTTTATAAAAGTGGTTTTCAGAAGGAAACAAACAACAAAAAATATCGATGATGTGTACAGGAGTGCTAGGAAATAGTGATTTCAATAAAATATTTCTCTTTTTAGTGTCATTACAATCGAAAACAACAATTTTACAACCAGAAATAAAAAAGTTTATTTTCCGTAAAATTATTAATAATTATATTAGTAGATGAACGTAAAATTATTTGTGTAGGTTAATGCAGATGAAATTTAATTAAAAAAAGTATTGTATCGACAAACGTATTGCTAGAGTAGCGCAGGCGGACTAAGTTCGAATCTTCTTATGTTAGGTAAAAGTAAAATAAATTGATTGAATATCGATCACACGCGATACTTGTAATAAGAATTAAGATATGTCAAAAAAGTTTGGACATTTTCATGTTGATTTGCCTTCTTTTATAGTGTTGCAGTTAGTACCAAAAAAGGACAAGCTTAATAATTATGCGCACATTACTTTTTTAAATTGTAATTAAATTAATTGTAAGAAAAGTTGTCTAGTTAATGTACATTAATGAAAAAAGCTCAGGGATTTTCATAATTAATAATTGTTACAGTTGTTTTAATGAGAACTGCACATGTCGAAAGTTGTAAATTAATTGCTAATAATTATAATACATACCCCTATATAACATTGGTAATATCTGATAATTTAATGTTTTCTATTTTTATTAATCTGAACAATTCATAAAATAATTAAGAACGAAATAGTTAATATCGTAAAATTAAATATTTGTTCAATTTACATTCCAGCTTATATTTATTGAAATTAATGTGTCATGATATTTTTATAAGAATAACCGAATTAAAAAAATCACTACTTCCTGGTACCATTCAAATGTGTAGTTTAAAAATACTGTCTTTTATATTGTAATGATTATCGATGTATGAAAGTAAGTAACAGCTAATTTTCGTTTTGGTTACCTCGTGCCTGTTTGCTGAATGTATCGACTGCATGTGTTCAAAATGTGAGCATTCAAGACACAAGTGATAATGCCGTCGTTTTATCTCACAATACAAATGTAAACACCAATGTCAACAATTTTTCAAGTTTTACATTTTTCTTATGAATTTTTAATAGCGAGAATATTGTACAAGCGTTTTCTTTTGAGTATTTTTAGTAATGTGATCGAATGTATTTCAGCGGCTTAAAAATACAGTTTGAGAACAGGCGAGACAGTTCCGTCGTCAGATGAATTTTGTAAAAAAGTATATTGAGAGGACGGGGTATAGCGTTTTAAATTTACTTAAAATGTCAAACGTTTCACATCACCGAATAAATAACTTCAATGACAATGAGATCTAATTGTAATATTCAAATTTGAATATTATCAAACATCACCAAAAAGACTTCTACTTTGTCTTCACTTTAAGCCTATGTTTAGTAAGTTTATCCCTACTCCCATCATAAAACATAAAAAAGTTTGAGAAAATGCATATAAGATTAATAGGCACATATTTACTAAAAAAGGAGTTAAAAATTGTACAGTTTTTTCAAGAAACCACATTTTTATTGATAATGATTATTCACTCGTACTGTATGGTATAAATTTAAATAAAATAGAATGTAGAGAACTTTAATTATTCAAAATCTTTATATACATGCTTAAATCTAAATTACACTAAAACTGATTTTAGAAGTAAAAATAGAAACTGATAGTGTAATAATGAGATTTATTATTGTCTTCTTCATTTTCTGCATTCATGAGTGAATATAGATAATGACAATTTTGCAAATTTTTAAGTGATTGGTAGATAATTGTTCACTGTACTGTTGACGAATTATATTTTATAGCGTAATTTTAAACTATTTCTTTTTGAATTCACAAATTATTTTTATGTACACAAAAATTTCAAAAACAGTATTACATGGTTCTTATAAAATGTTGGAAAATTCATCTTTTGACGGAACTTAAAGTTTAGTAAAAGAAAAACATAAAAGCTGCTCACAAGCATAGTCAGATTGTATTTTTATAACTTCTTTTTTTTTACTCAGAATGTATTTTATGAAGTCATATATGTATCCAAAATAGTATTCGTAAATTATGTATTATGCACAAAGGCTTACATATGAAAAGCAAAACTTTAAATGTAAAAGTGTTTGTTTTTCTTTTGATGCCTTTGGATTATAAATTCAGATTACTAATGTATACAAGTGTTTTAGGACTTTTATTTCTTTTGCTAAAATTTTTAAATTTTGTCAGTATTCTACAAGTTTTATGCCAAACATGTTAATAAAATTTTTAATTATATGTGGTTTTATTCAAAGTAATTGATTCCAAGTAAGAGGATAAACCGATAAATTAAACCAATTGTATTACTTTATTTTACCTAAATATATACATTCGTTTGCAAGAACTCAAACTATTCGTACAAAAATTGCATAAAAATATATGCAATTTTATAGTGTACGTTTTTATTACGAAGGGTAAGTTATGTGACCAGTTCTTATGCACTCCTTTTCAATAAACGTTTAATGCTGAAACCTTTGGTTATGGTGTATTTACTAGCAATAACTTTCCTTCTGAGCTTCTAGTGAATTTGGATATAGAATTGAAAGTCTTCAGAAATTCAAAAAAGCATTGATTTATTCATGAATAGTATTTTTATATCAAGAACGCGACGATCTAATATTTAGTGTTTCATTCAATTGCGATGGTTTTTATTTTTGAAGAAGAAAGAACGCGACGACCTAATGTTTAGTGTTTCATTCAATTGCGATGATTTTTATTTTTGAAAGTAAAAAAAAGTTTAACTGCGTCAAAGATTTGCGACCTATTGGTATTTTGTCTTTGGTTTTATAGAATATTAACCCAAAAACAAAAAAATTAACACCGAAGATGCCCCTCAACGTAGCTAAAATTTTGAATAACAGTTATTCAAATAAATATGAGTGCGTTTGTAACATTAATTTAATTGTAAAGGTAAGTTTGGTCCTCTATATGTCTATATTAAAATTTGTTTCAAATAAGGACTAGGCAACCTTTTCTACTTAGTAGAATAATATTTGAGTAAATACTTTGAAGCATTGACGATTAACATTAAACTGCAATTTCAAATTGTTAATTATATTGAGCTGTGTACCAGGAAATCATAATTTCATAATACTTACAGAGTTTTATCAGAAGTTTATATAATTATTACTTTACTTTATTTTAATACTTTTACTATGTAAGTTTCTTATCTCTTGTTATCTAGATGGTATATTATAGCATAAATTTCAATTTTAATTATTTGGCTGAAAGAAATATTATAAAATTTAACACCTATGTGAATTTATAAAATTATAAAACAAAAATAGGTAAAGCGGCATTTTACTTGCAATTCTACAAACATGATGACAATTTTCTCAATTAATAAGAAAATACTAATAAAATGCAATGAGGTAATTTCCACTTTATACCTATTTTCATAATTATATCAAAAAATATCGAT
>NW_020439010.1:258794-260680 GCF_000699045.2 Agrilus planipennis | reverse complement strand
AGTTCTTATGCACTCCTTTTCAATAAACGTTTAATGCTGAAACCTTTGGTTATGGTGTATTTACTAGCAATAACTTTCCTTCTGAGCTTCTAGTGAATTTGGATATAGAATTGAAAGTCTTCAGAAATTCAAAAAAGCATTGATTTATTCATGAATAGTATTTTTATATCAAGAACGCGACGATCTAATATTTAGTGTTTCATTCAATTGCGATGGTTTTTATTTTTGAAGAAGAAAGAACGCGACGACCTAATGTTTAGTGTTTCATTCAATTGCGATGATTTTTATTTTTGAAAGTAAAAAAAAGTTTAACTGCGTCAAAGATTTGCGACCTATTGGTATTTTGTCTTTGGTTTTATAGAATATTAACCCAAAAACAAAAAAATTAACACCGAAGATGCCCCTCAACGTAGCTAAAATTTTGAATAACAGTTATTCAAATAAATATGAGTGCGTTTGTAACATTAATTTAATTGTAAAGGTAAGTTTGGTCCTCTATATGTCTATATTAAAATTTGTTTCAAATAAGGACTAGGCAACCTTTTCTACTTAGTAGAATAATATTTGAGTAAATACTTTGAAGCATTGACGATTAACATTAAACTGCAATTTCAAATTGTTAATTATATTGAGCTGTGTACCAGGAAATCATAATTTCATAATACTTACAGAGTTTTATCAGAAGTTTATATAATTATTACTTTACTTTATTTTAATACTTTTACTATGTAAGTTTCTTATCTCTTGTTATCTAGATGGTATATTATAGCATAAATTTCAATTTTAATTATTTGGCTGAAAGAAATATTATAAAATTTAACACCTATGTGAATTTATAAAATTATAAAACAAAAATAGGTAAAGCGGCATTTTACTTGCAATTCTACAAACATGATGACAATTTTCTCAATTAATAAGAAAATACTAATAAAATGCAATGAGGTAATTTCCACTTTATACCTATTTTCATAATTATATAGTTTTGAATAATAAAAAAAAAGCCTTATTATTTATTATAAGTAATTAAAGAAGTAGGTTTAATATGTTGTAATGAATTAAAACGGGAAAAACATTCGTACAATCTTGTTGAATAAAATTTTGCATTAGAAATTTAGGTTTTTTAATTTAATTGAAGTATAATATACTAAACAAAACTTAGTTTGTTGAATAATTGGACGCAATTTAAGATGAGTAATCCTCTTAAATCAATAAAATACAGTGCGAATGTAAGACTCATTTTCGACCATTTGGACGTACTGTAGCTCGATTGTAAATAAAGCCCAGGTGATTCTATAATGTTTATTTACTAACTGTTACTTTTACCGATATCGATGCAATTTGATTAAATAATATAATCGAGGTCTGTGTGATCGTGTAACGGTTTTTACCGTAATTAGTCGTAATCTAATGACGTAATGAAATAAATTACGGATTTTGTGTTGGCAACTCGATTTTCAACTAGTTTCCAGCTGTTTTCAGCAGGAGGAAGGAGATTGACGAAGGAATAAGTGAACACTGGTGAGCAATAACAATTCTTAAAAAGGAAAAGTGGAAAATTCTATTTGAAATGTTTTACTTGTGAATGTCATCTCTTCAAGATAGGTAAGTATTATAAATTATTTATCCAATATAGGTATAATAGCACCAACAAATCCTCGATTGCTATAATAATGTAAAAGAGATTCTCATGTTACTTTTACCTTCTCTTTACTATTATTACACCTTAATACCATTAAACACTGTTATGTAAAATGTCTGTCGTAATTTATTATTTTATTCATTTAATTTTGAATTAAAGATGTTTAGTAGATGGATAAAGATCGAATATTTACTAAAAGTTACCTATAAATTCTTTTATAATTATTATTGTTATAATATTTTGTTTG
>NW_020439010.1:256864-258785 GCF_000699045.2 Agrilus planipennis | reverse complement strand
AATATTTTGTTTGTTAATTATTTATCTGAATAATTTGTTTAAACAATTAATTTATTTGCACTAATTAGAACCACATTATAGAAAAATAAATTTTATTTATATGGATATAAGTACGTAAACATTAAAATGGAAATGATCATAAAAAATTAGGAATATTAAAGAAAATATGTTCATATTTTTAGGTTTTTATAATTCTAACAAAATTAAAATAACCTTTTATTATTAATAAAATTATTATGTGCGTTACTAAGTTGTTGAAACCCATATAAAAAACAGTATAGAAATATCGAGGTACCTATTTTGGTAACCATTAGGTACTTGTACCATTTGAGTTTTGAATTAAATGTGTGGATTTTTATGGATTGCTTAATTTGTAGGTATTGATAAAAAAATCTGCTATATGTGTGCTACTTAAAATGTTGAAGTTTCTAAAGCTTTAAGAACTCTAAATTTATTATAAATATTTTTTGTGACTTCATGTGATTAGTCGTTAAAGAGACGTTGGCAGATCACATCATATTCAACCTTAGTATCTAGCCATTACAATTTGTATTGGATTTGTGATAAGTAGTGAAAGAATATTGTAAAGCCTGTAGATCTCGAGAAATCAGCTAGCAGATCACATAAAATTTGTTTTAGCCCATCTCAGGCTCTAATAATAATTTTTATTACGTTTTGTGTGTAATTTGTAATGAAAGAATTCATTTTGTGGAGGTTGTAGATCTCGAGAAATCCGATGGACTTCTAGCGTGATATTTTACCAGTAAATCATACGAATACGTTTAGGTCTACCTCTGGATCTAATTTACATCATATTTTAATTATATCAAATTAGTTATTTTATAGTGCATTAATTAATTTTGTTGAGGCTGTAGATCCCAAGAAACCCGATGGTCTGCTAGCGTAATATCTTGCTAAAAGATCACGCATTGTACATTGTTTCAAGCCTAGCTCGAACTCTAATTTGCATCGTATTTTATAGCAAATTAATGAATTTTTAATAAAATAATTTTGTATAACATACAGATCTCTAGAAATTGGATGATTTATTAGCTTCATGTCATCCTAGCAAATAACATATTTTAGAGGCTCTATTTGCATCATATTTTATAGCAGATAAGTGAATTTGTACAGAATAATTTAATTTTGTAGAGGTTGGAAATGTCGAAAAATCCGATGGTTTGCTAACGTGATATCTTACTTACTCTTAGTTGATCACATATATTTATTGAAGTCTCCCCCAGGGTCTGATTAGTATCATATGTTATAGCAAATAAATGAATTTTTAGTGAAATAATTAAATTTGTAGATCATTTTGTGCTCGGTACTTTGGATTTAGTAACTATTAATGCGAAACCGCGCCTTCATACTGATGACCAGATCATAGAAAACATATCAGCCCCTAAGCGGCTTTTTTATGCTTTTGACAAAAGTATTAGCGGTTTTTAACAGACGTGATCTCATTTGTTATCTTTTTTAGTTAAATGTTTAATTATTTTTTTATAAATGAAAGATCCTATAAGTTTGTTTGGTTTTTTGCAATTTATGTTTGTTTTTTTGCAACGTATATGCAATTAATAATAATTTACATTGTTTCAAATAGAAGCTCCAAGAAGTTTGTTTTTTTTATAGAAAAAGAAATTATTACGTGGTTTTTGTTTATGTAGATACTAACGAATTTTGTTTTCTATGTTTAATAATTCAAGTTACATTAAGAAGACTGTATGAAGATATAAAAGTCTTTGATAGTTATAAACTATCACGAAAAAAAAATATAAATGTCTCTACCCTGTATAGAGTATCTCCCCTGGTCTCTTAAAAAACATGTAAAAATGAATTAATTGACTGGCCATCTTAAAGTAGTATACAAAATACTTGATTACATAGTAGGACTTCGGAAAAAAACATGGTCATTGCTTGG
>NW_020439010.1:251725-255688 GCF_000699045.2 Agrilus planipennis | reverse complement strand
AATTGGAATTTTTCACACACAAGCCTTGCTATATGAGCTCTCAAAGCATATAAAAATTATACGGCTTAAATGTGAAGTTGGGTGCAAAAGAATACAATTAAATCCTCTGTCGGGAAAAAACGAAATGACTTTCCGAACAACCCGATATATAGCTGTAAAATTAATTCTTTCGCTACAAATTAGCTATTCAAATTTGAGTTCGAGATCGGCTTACTCTGTTAGTACATTACGCTAGGAGATTTCCCGATTTCTTGAGATCTGTATAATTAATTCTTCCACTTTAAATTCCCTACAAAATATAATGCAAATTAAATCTTGAATCGGCTGAAATGGATATACAATATTATATGATCTGCAAGCATACTATCACGTTAGCAGATCATTTGATTTCTTCGAATAATTTAATTTTGTAGAGGTTGGAAATGTCGAAAAATCCGATGGTTTGCTAACGTGATATCTTACTTACTCTTAGTTGATCACATATATTTATTGAAGTCTCCCCCAGGGTCTGATTAGTATCATATGTTATAGCAAATAAATGAATTTTTAGTGAAATAATTAAATTTGTAGATCATTTTGTGCTCGGTACTTTGGATTTAGTAACTATTAATGCGAAACCGCGCCTTCATACTGATGACCAGATCATAGAAAACATATCAGCCCCTAAGCGGCTTTTTTATGCTTTTGACAAAAGTATTAGCGGTNACACAAGCCTTGCTATATGAGCTCTCAAAGCATATAAAAATTATACGGCTTAAATGTGAAGTTGGGTGCAAAAGAATACAATTAAATCCTCTGTCGGGAAAAAACGAAATGACTTTCCGAACAACCCGATATATAGCTGTAAAATTAATTCTTTCGCTACAAATTAGCTATTCAAATTTGAGTTCGAGATCGGCTTACTCTGTTAGTACATTACGCTAGGAGATTTCCCGATTTCTTGAGATCTGTATAATTAATTCTTCCACTTTAAATTCCCTACAAAATATAATGCAAATTAAATCTTGAATCGGCTGAAATGGATATACAATATTATATGATCTGCAAGCATACTATCACGTTAGCAGATCATTTGATTTCTTCAGATCTACACGCTCTACAATATAATCAACTCTTTCACTACAAATTTATGTTTAGGTGTAGGGATTGAATATGTTGAATATGATCAACATACGTTAGCTTCATGTTCGCATTACACAATAATTCAAAAACTAATTACGAGTTAGTAAATCTTTTTGCCATATAGTATTTTCTTTTTACGTTGATAACCTATTGATTAACCTTTCAATCTGAGCTGATAATTTTTTAAAGAGATTATGAACTTATATCTAATTAAACAGTAATCAAAATTTCTGTTAAGTTAAAACGTAAAATGTATAATTTATGTACATATGCATATGTAATGCGTAAAAAAGGCTTAATAATAAATATGTAATCCTACAATTTCTTTGACGATAAGAATTAATTTCTGGTATGCAGCTGTTTTAGGATAAAGTTAAAAAAAAATGGAAATAGTTTATATCATTTAAACAGCTGGTTGTTTATATAAACAGCAATACATTCTGTGAAATGTATTTAAAATATAGGAAAAACATTTAAATAAAAGTAAGTCAATTTCAAGTAGGTATATATCCACTTTATTGAAATATTTAACTGTTTACAAGTATTATCATTTCAAACAAAGAATTTGTAGTCATCTTTGAACAAGAATTAAAGGGTATTAAACTATTTTATATCCGATTTTATATTTATTATTAATTTTCTACTCGCTGTTGTTGTGCTTAGGTAATCGAAAAAATAAAAGGTTACATCGAACAATCACATTCTTTTTAAATCAGTTAAATTTAATTAGTAAATAGCTGAATATCTGTATGTTGAATTGAATTGAGGTATTTGAACAGATTTCTCAATTTCGATGGGAATTTCGCGGCATGAAAAGAAGGTTTTCAGGAGTGATACATGAGTGTTTGCAAACTTTTTGGTCCGCGAACGCCTTTTGCAACCCCCCCCCCCTTCCCCTATAAACGCGTAAGTACAGACAACGATCACCGAGGGGTTAATTTAAACTCTGAAGGAGTTAATTTTTTTTGTTTACTTGGATTAAAACACTTATAATTTTAATTAGGTAATAGCAAATTAACATATTATGTATCAAGCAAGTATTAAACAGGAAAGCATGAAAACGGCAATCATTTACAGCACAACTTCCGACGCTACGCTGAATTCAAATTTGGCCTCGGAATGCTAAAATTTTTAGAAATCCCAATCTTAAAACTCAAAAAATGCATGTTTTGACCTTTTTGCGAGGTGTTTGAAATAAAAGGACAAACAATCAAGAGAGTAGCCATTTTCGGGGCAGCTTTCGTCGTTCATGTAAAATTTAGCATCATAATTGTCCGAGCACATCAATATTTTGAAATATTCTAACTCTAAAATCCAAATGTTACCAATTTCCCATATTTTGGTTTGAGATTAGGCCATCTTGAAGTTTCAATAGCTAGTTTGAAATGCAACCATTTTCCATGCGAAATATGTATAAGAAAAAGAAATTAATAAAACATCAAAATCCTTAACCACAGTATCCCACTAAAAAGTTGATAACATTAATGAGTACACTTGCAGCGTTTTTATTTGTGATTAGTTATTATTGTTCAGCGATACTACTGGACGCATGTACGCAATACTTATTGTATATCAGAGAGAACGTTTTGCAATGTTGGTAAACAATTTAAAAAGGCAACAGTGACTATGCAATCATTACTTTGAACTTGACGATAAACGTTTTGGTTTATCCTATAATTCACGTTTTTTATTTGATAGCGGTTTTTAGCACAAAATGGACAGACTTGCGTTCTCGTGTAAATCAAACGTGATATGATACAGGACCGTATTATATTCTTATCAAGGTGATGTTAACTGTAGTTATCCAATAAGTTTATTATAATTATAAGGTCCACCACTTAAGGACTGTTTATATATATATTACGGGGGAGAGGAGTGTCTGTAAATCAAAGTTAATACTATATGGTTAATTTTAGTTAGTTTTCGAATTTGCGCTTTTTTGCTTTTAAAATAATCTAAGGGTTCAGTATTTAATTTTAAAAACCCCTTTTTCTGTATAATATGAGCTTCAATTGTTTGTAAGATGCTCTAAGTGTTTAAAGGATCATCATCACAAGGTCGTCAGTCCTAAGACTAGTTCGACACGCACCTCCACTCTTTCTTATCCTGAGGTAACCTTCGCATTTCCCTAAACCGAAAACAACCCACATCCTTAATCATTTGCGAACAGTAATCGAATCTGGGCCTACCTCTACCTCTCCTAACTCCCGTTTCTGCCTCTAATATGTTTCTGACTAGACATTCATGCCTGGGAAGGTGTCCTACCAACCTATCTAGCCTATTTTTTATTGAATTCCATAGAGTCCCCACTTACCTATTTTTCATAATTGTTCTTCATTTCTAACCTCTATCCACGGTATTTGGTTTATGTTTCGCAACCATACAGCGCCGCGCCCCAAAACATTCACCTTTAATAATCTTTTTCGAATTTTTAAATTAATCATTCGCGAGCACAGAAGTGACTTCTTTTTATTGAAAGCGACTCTGTGCTACCCTCTGTTTTATATCCCTATTTCTTCCGTCCTGACTTATTTGACTTAGATACCTAGATTCCTAAAATCAGTCACTTCTTTTAATTTTTCGTCTCCTGTCTTTATATTCGCTCTTTCCCTATTTTTTCTTTCTTTCAAAAATAGAAAGCGGGGAGTCCCCGAACATCACTTGCCCGCGCCAGCAGAGAAGTGCCTCCACAAAAAAAAAATAACTTAGATATATTCAAAAACGGCGATATTCTTTTCTCTTAAATGTATTCAAGTCTTAATAATTTATTTTAATATCTAACTTAAATTGATTAAATATAAAATTATTTAATATTTTTTACCAAATTTTGTAATAAATGTT
>NW_020439010.1:203027-248907 GCF_000699045.2 Agrilus planipennis | reverse complement strand
AATATTGTTTAAGAATGACCATATAAATATTTACATGCCTAGAAATGTATAAAAATTGGCATATTTACTAACTTTGAAGCCCCATAACTTTTTATGGGGGTGAGACCGCCACGAACTTTTTATGGTACAGTGGTGGGGGAGACCTCCTCTTTCGATCCCCATCATCTAGACCTTCACCAATTATTTTTTTTGAGAATGTTTGTTTTTATTTATAAATTATTGTACCGGCAATCCATCACCCCTTCTTCATCTCATAGTACCTGCTACAGTTTTATTAACAAAATTTTCACATTCTTTTTATCATTTTTAATACACGTGAATTTAGTTTTTTATCTTATTGTACGCGTTGTAGCACATGTAGAAAGAAATATTTACACAAAAAATAGAGGTATGCTTATACTTTTGAATGTTTGAAGTTCCTCACAAATAAAAATTTTTATGCAAATATTAGAGAAAATTCTGTTGACTCTTTTTCAGTGATTTTTGTTTTATTCGTTTCGAAATACAAACAAAAATATGCCTTAAAAAAGTCAGTATATTTTCAGCAATACATATCTCTTGAGGTCGATGACTTTTTAACTTTTAATTTTAAAAAATGATTTGGTAAATGTCTAAATGATGGTCCCCACCCCCAAGGGGTGGGTGGGATCGAAAGAGGAGGTCTCCCTCACCACTGTACCATAAAAAGTTCGTGGCGGTCTCACCCCCATAAAAAGTTATGGGGGTAACATGGGGGTGGGGGTAGGGGGGATCGAAAGAGGGTGATTACCTGAGTAAAACCCCATAAAAATTTCGCGGCGGTCTCACCCCCATAAAAAGTTATGGGGGTTGAAAGTTGATTATTTTGACAATTTTCATACACTATAATTCAGATAAAATTCAATAAAAAAAATATTTTCAAGCGGNTATTCATAATAGAAAAATAATATTTGGACGTTCATTAATTTATTAAACCTTAAAAGCGCTTCACTTCATACTAAATAATCGACTAAAATTAAAGACGAATTATACAAACGTAGAAGTTACCAAGATCAAATTTTAATTAGATTGTATTTATGATATGAATATACAGTGCAGTATTTCGCAATTTTTAAATTATATGATAATACATACATCCATTTCTAATAAATTTATTGTACATATACTAAATTGAATTGGCTTCAACCTAGAAAAAATATTTTTTCTAGCACGATGTTAATTCAAATTAAGTTGAGAATCGTTCAATTATATGGATTAAATGGATATTACATAAGGTAATTGATGTTTCAAAGTAGTTTTGAAACAAGTAATTTAAAATGGGGACATTTTATGAAACATCCTTGTTCGCTTAGAGGTTTTTGAGGTATTGTTTACAACTTTTATCATGCTTTATGTATTAGTATCAAACTATTAAAAAAAAAAAGAATGAAGCGGTAACTAGTTTTACTCCTTGGTCGAATACTTAGTCAGACTTGTCAAAAGTGAGCATTTTTGGTTAATTTTATACTACCATATAAAAACTGGGGAAATACGAAAACCCTAAGCTTATTATTATCATATATAAAAAACACACATATTTATATTAGTTTAAAAAGGGAGGATAGAAAGATGATGCGATATGCTCCCAATATTTTTGTAACCCACGATAAAAAAGGAATGTATTTTAAATGCATCAAAAAATTAATTTTGTAATACCTATTTTCTATATTTACTGTAACATTTTTAGATAATATTAAATAAAAATTGGGAAAGCTGCTAACATGGGAGCATGTTGTAATGATGATATTTTAGATATACATAACAATTAGGTAGTTATTTACTGTTTGTTATGCAAAACTAAATTTTACTGATTAAATTTTGAATTTTTTCGGTTTTATTTTATTTCTTTTTTTATCCGTTATTATAGCTTCACTATATCAAATTTAATTTATCTTATAGGCAACTATTCTAATTAACGTAAGATTAAAAAAGTAACTTTTTTCGCGCTTAATGTAACTCGAAATAATTCCTTCAGATTATCTGCTTGGTAAAAAAGTACTTTATGTATCATATTTTGACTCACGAATGCAATGAGTGTCATGTTCCAAGGTACACGACGTAATAAAACTCTGTGTAATGTAATATTAGTATGTTGTGACATTAACATTAATTTTTAAGTGACAATTTTATTTACTTTCTCTTCAAAAAATGATCACCAAACGTATAAAATTTGTTACAATCTGTAAAATGTCGTAATCACGATAAAACACTATTTGCAAATAAAGGTCAACTCAAATATTACGACCTTCACATACCAAAGTTTGTTTATTTAGGGGTGAATTAAGCAGAATGTATACATGTACGAATGAGATGTTAATAGATAGGAAAGATTACTATTTCACATCGATAGTTTTTACAGTTGTTATACTAGTGTAGATAGTATAAGAAATACTAAAAATACTACTTATTGAGAATTTCTAATAATATAACTTAAATAAAAAGTATTGTTTACTTATTTTATTTNATACATATATATAAGTATGTTAAATACCGATACGGTCCTGATTTTTTGCACTTAGATTAAACATTAAAGCATGCCAGTCAGGAATTCATGATGATCTCATTATCACTGGCCGTTATTATTTATTATTGAAAAAAGTTTTTGCGGCTGCATTTGAACCATATGTTTCTTATCGTATTTTGTTTTTGTAATAGAGGAATTTCATATAGGCATCAAAACAACCAAGTGTAATAAATGTAAATATCGCATGGAAAGTTTCTGTATAGCGATAGGGCTAACGACTTATCTTTATTATTTGTCACAGTTTGCTTAATTAATGTTTGTTGAACATTTTTTGTTCTCGGACTGTCCTTAATTCCTCTATTTGGTTCTTCCTTAAAAGCTGACATTAACACACTTACGATTAAATATGTATGCACCTACTTGCGTATAATATAAACCATTAATTAAATATAGTCGAATTTCTGTAACTCAAATCATAATTTTACAAGCCGTGAAAGCCTATGGTCTCATATATTATTGAACTCAAATTTCTCCATTTTTCTAACTCGTCTCCATTTCTCTAATTCGGGATTCGAGTGCGGGTTTCAAATTACAAATTATCTTCTTAATTTTCTTCAGCAAAAGCAGTGGTATATGAGAAAAATCAATGGCTGCAGCAGAATTTTCACTGTAACACTCAAATTACGTTATGGAAAACAGCAAAAAGAGCTGTTAGGTTAGGATCACAAAGCTACGGTAGGAAAACACAACACAAAAGGAACCACCTGTCTACATATAGGTACATTATTTTTTGAGAAAATAAGTAATATTAGCGGTAGATCTAACAACAATTAGAGTCTAGTCTCAGAATTTCGTCAGCGCATCAGGATCCTGAAGTGTCTTATCGTTAACCTCAAAATCTAAACGAAGCTAAAGCTTTTTCATTTTTGAGATTAAGATTTAGGATCTGGCGTTGCTATAATATGAAGGGGATGAAACCAGAAATGTGGAAAATGGTTTTTCAAAAATATTTAAATACAAAATGCAAACACTTTTTTGATTTGTTGATATAGTAGAATTACTTTTTTGATCTGATCTATACCTGATGCCAACATTTTTTATGCCAATGATAAGTTATACATATACGAGGATGTTTTGCCTTCCCTCTGAGGAAGATTATTCCTATACATCACTTTCTCTTTTAAACTTTTTATTGTACATGTAATAATCATAAGCTTTTAATAATTATAATAAGTGATATACTAAGCTACACTTTCTTTGTTATAAACCGCAATGCATGTTGCGTAGCTAATAATTGTTGATAACGGTTATTTAGTTTACAAAACGCAATATGGTTTTGAAATTGAAATAGCATGCTAGCGTGGCAATAAAGCGTCATAGTGGAATGTGAGAAATTGTTTGAATTTTAAATGGAAAGTGTTATTACACATTCTTAGAAATTTTTGCATACGTTTATTCGCTAGTTTTGATGAACCAGCTCGTCGTATTCTAACGTTCTACAAGGGTAATCTTGAAAAATGTGGTGAGTACAGGTAAATATTTTTGCAATTACATGTAGGTAATTCTTAAAGAAATTAAAAGTCATCAAGATTTTCAGACCATCTCCCCCCTCCTACTGACTCATGATCAGAATCAATTATTTTGATCAATTTGTCATGAAGACATTACTACATGTTTAGAAGGTACATTACATCGATCGGTCAAGAGTGTTTCACTCAAAATTATTGCTTTTAGTATGGACATCCATCCATAGGCCTATTAATAGTTAAATACGCGTTGGCGTAATATTCGTTAAAAAAATAATCGATTACATTCTCAATTACATTAACAATAAGTTGGAGAATGAGGAATGAGTGATATTTTAAATAAAACCAACCGAAATAACGGTAACATTAGTCATCCTGTAACAGAAATATGTCACTGACATAGAAAATGAAATTTTATTAATTATCGAAATATTCCCGATCATAAACCTTATCGGTTAAGTTTTATAGTATTAGGATTGGTTATCTTTACATTTTTCTTCGTATTTTTTTTTTGTGTTACATGTGAATAATAAACTAAAATGTTATCAAAATTTTTGTTTGGTATGAATTTTTTAGGAGATAGGTAAAATTATATAAAAATTCCCCTCACCCAAACGAATTCTTCGTTTGTTTTAAAAGTTATTAATTAATTTTGACTTTTAGGTATCGTTAACAGCTTATTAACGATTTGCCGTATGTCTGTATACTTGATTACATAGTACAACTTCGGAAAAAAACATATTTTTAAATATTTATATCAGGGCACTTTTCCATCATCAGACAACCTCTTAACGTAGAATCGCCCATCTACGTAGTTTGCATTGAAAATGAATTTTAACTGAAGTAAGTATGCACGAACTTTTATCAATGAACCTATTTTGGTCGTGTTTTTTGACATCAAAAATTGATATGCTTTTAGTAAAAACTACTTAAGGCTTTAAGGGCAGTACCTATAGGGTAGTTGGAAACAACCTAATTTTTGTGATCTCTGATCTATCGGCTGCAGAGTATGATGACAATTACAGTTTGAAATCGGCTGAAATGTGATTTGCTAGTATGATATCAGGGACATTACAAACTTAATTCTTTTGCTGCAAATTCACTACAGATTAGCTATAAAGTATGATGTCAATTAAATCCTAAAATCGGCTGAGACAAATTTGTGATCTCTAATCTGCCGTTATGATATTAAGCTAGCAGAAGGTTATCCGATTTTCTGAGATTTATGTGATCTGCTCAAGCAAGTAGATAAACAGACAATCCTATTCCTCGAGATATAGGGTTGTTCGGAAAGTCATTTCGTTTTTTTTTTTGTGGAAATAAAAGACAGTTTTCGTAAAATANATCTGCAGATAATTTTTTTGTAATCAAATTCAGTAAAATTTGAACAATTTGAATATAAAAATAATTTTCCATAAATTGTTCTCATGGAAAACCTTAAAATTTTATAGTTTCTGTTAATTTTTGAGTTGATAGCTCATCTTTGGGAAGGTTGAGCTTTTTGTTACTGTGTGTGGTAATTGTGTTTTTTATAAACAATTAGAATTAATATTTCCGAAAATGATTCACACGGACGACAAGCTAGTCTACAAATAGAGTTTCATACATTCATGTTTAGGTATATTAGAACTCTAAAGAGAAACAGTACGGTTGTTTCTCTATTTTTTTTTATAGAATAATGTTGGTTTATTTTTTTCGTTACCTTATTAAATTTTCTGAAAATTAAACAATTCAGTTATAAATTAATTATGACATATCCTAATTGTAAATAATTTTTCTCTAAATAGTGACAATACATGTATATCATATTATATACAATAAAAACATAGAAGTGTGCGGTGTTTATCCCTTAATCATTAGCACGTATTATTGAAATGCTTCATTAAATAAACGGTTTTATTTGTTAATTATCAACCAAGTAATTTTCCATGGTACAACCCTAACTGTACAGAAAATAAAATGTTTTGTATTCCCTACAATTAATTCTTGTTTATTTATTCACTAAGTACTATTAACTCTTATTGTTAGTTAATGTATTTCTTCTTATCATAAGAAAAAAGGGTAACACATAGTTGTAGTGCAGTTCACTTTGTTTATGTGTGATATGAACATTTCAATATAATTATTAGTTAAAATACTTTCTTTATAGTTTAAATATGCCTTTTTATCTATAAAAAATTACAAATGCAAATAGGGGACACTGGCATTTCAAAGATTATTTGAGCTTTAACATGTTGTAAACAATCTAAAATACGCTATTTGTAAAGAAATAAGGAAAGTAATAATTCCCTTGAATTGATATCTCTATAAGGGTTTTCTTCACAATTTTAGTTAAATTTTAGTCTGATATATTAAAAGCTAATAAACAATTTTTATGTTNATACATATTTTATGGTAGGTAATGCTAATTACAACAATAAATAGCAGCTACTAACTTTAATTGGGAATGCAATGTAGTTTTAATTATTTTTTATATAAGAAAACAAATAACTTTCCAATAGTGGGTAATCTAAAATCTGATGTCGTATGGGCACAGTATTATTATTTGAAAATTACGTAAATCATGATACAGGCGGTTTTCAGTACAATAATTGAAAACACATTATGTATGTATTACGTTTTCGTAATAGGTCACCTCATCATCATCATAGGGGCGTCAGTCGTAAGACTGGTTGGACACGTACCTCCACTTTTTCCTATCCTGAGCTAAACTTCGCATTTCCCTAAAACTAGAACAGCCCACATCCTTAACTATTTGCGAACAGTAATTTAATCTAGGTCTACCTCTACCCTTCCTAACTCCTGTTTCTGCCTCTAATATGTCTCTAACTAGACCATCAAGCCTGAGAAGGTGTCCTACTAATCTATCTCGCCTATTTCTTATTGACTTCCATAGAGTCCTCTGTTCTCCTATTCTTTCTAATTTCTAACCTTCTCTATCCACGATATCCTCATCATCCGCCTATAACACCACATTGGTAAATATTTTTAATCAGAAAATAGAAAGCAAACCCCTTTCTAAAATTTGTTTAACGTAGTTCAGGGCACATCTGTACTTGAAGTTCAGTCGCTGACAGTAATAAAATTAATACTTTAAAATAAAATTGCTTTTGAATTTTTTAGAGAATAAGTATCCTACATTACCTACATTTGCTTCGGTTTTTGAAACCTTCATAATTATGCGCTACTACTACCGCAGTAGTATTGTCATAAAATTTTTTCATTAATCTCCAGGCTTTCCATTTCCGCTGAGATTAGATTAATTTAGTTGGTCAAAATAATCAATATTATTTATCATAATTGTTACATCAATATGAAGCAGTGTTGACGTTTTATCTTCTCTTCGTGTTTTAGTTATCTTTTTACTTGTAAAGTTAATACGTATATGTATATTGTATTCTTTTATAGGGTTTATTTGAGAGTGGTTTTGGAGGGTTTAAATTAGCACGAGAGATAGACGGCGAGACAAGGTTTCAACTACATTAAATTATTCGTTCTTTTTGATGTATTTCTTGGAAATGACTAATCGCATTTAAAATTGAAAACGTAGATGTCTGGTTTTTAGAAATTCTGCAAAATTATTCATGTAGTATAATTACATCGCTGTATAGACTTTAATGGACAGTAGAAATTATTTTGTTGGTGCTAAAAACTGGTAATATAAATAATAAGTCACTTTTATGCTCGCGAACGGTTAATTTAGAAATTTGAAAAAGGTTGTTAAAGATGTATGTTTGGCGCGCGGCGCTGTATGGGTGCGAAATATGAACAGTGGGCGCCGCGGAAAAGGAATGGTTACAAGCGTTCGAAATGTGGTGTTACAGGCGAATGATAATAGAGAAGGTTAAAAATGAAGAGGTATTAGAAAGAATAGAAGAACAGAGGACTGTATAGAAGTCAATAAGAAATAGACGAGATAGGTAAGTAGGACACCTTCTCGGGAATGAAGGTCTAGTCAGAGACATATTAGAGGCAGAAACAGGAGTTAGGAGGGGTAGTGGGTAGACATAGGTTAGATTACTGTTTCCAGAAAACCGGTTTCGAATTTTTATAAAAAAATTTTTTGCTCGAATATTCTGTAATTCGAACAAAAAATTTTAACAGAAAATTTAGAGTGATTAAAAGCGGTTTTTGACTGAAATTATTTACTGAACACTGAATTTATGAACTGTACATAAAGAAACCAGAAGACAAACTGATATAAAATCTAAATTAATTCATCTAATAGACAAAACACACCAAACCGCTTGCGACCTATATGATTCCAAGAACCAAACTGCTTACAACAGTGTTTTCATCAATCTGGTACATTTAGCTACATTTGTCATTTTCAAATTTTTTTTAAGTGTTATTCATACATTGAAAACCGATATTTTCTACTAAAAAACCGGTTTTCGAATTTCATAATTTTCTCCAAAAAACCGGTTTTTAAAAACCGACAAACCCTAGTTTATACAAAAGATTTTCAGAGTTCGGTTGGTTAATGGTAGTTCTCAGAGATAGACGAAAAAAAAAATATTCCACGCATTTTCGGTTGTGCGACAAAAAGAAAAAATGCTGACACTGAAATGTGTATGTTCCATGTTCACTACATATTTTGCCTTACCTGTATAAAGGTTTATTTTTGAAAACATCACCCGCACTTCTGAAAACTGTCGTGAACCAATCGAACTCTCAAAATCATTTGAACAAAGCGTAATACCCCTTTAAAAACATTAAATTGCATTTATTGGACTTACATATTACTTTATTATTTATATGAATAAAAAGATGGCATTTGAACGAATTTTAATGTACCACGTCGTATTTTTCAAAATATGATGCCGTTGATATCCGTAAGGTCGGTTCTGAATTCGCTATTAGTGTATAATGAAAGGAAAATTTTATGGCAACTGGTTTATTTGCTTGTTCGTTTCTAACTTAGAACATAATATTTAATCTAGTGTATTTGTTTCGATAATATAACAAACAAAGCAAGGGAAAAATTCATTTTCATTTCAGTTTGAAATTAATTGAAAGAGAAATATGCCTTAAAAGAGTCAATACATTTTCAGTAATACATATCTCTTGAGAGTGCAATATTTATATTTTCGATAAAATTCTAATTTATTTGAAGTCCTTCAAACGAAGCGATCACTTTTTAATTTATTTCACTTACCGTCTCCAGGTGTTTCCTACTAATTTATACTTAGAATACATAAGGATTTTTAGGTATATACATATGTTTTATTACTATATCAAGGTTCAAATTTCTTCGATATTTTCTACTTCATTCAAGTTCTCCTTTCTTGATGGAGTATTTTCATATTTTGACTCTTTCATCTGGAAATTATTTATATTTTGATATTAAAAACTTCATTATTTAATAGATAAAATACGATTTTAATTGTTAATTTCATATTACTGCTTCAGTTAATAAATACTTTGCATGAACCATTTGAATTAATTATTTATTGTACAAAAGACCAGGAAAAGAAGCATTTTGTAACAAATAACATTTTTAAGGATCTACGACATTTACAAAACTGCCAGACGAATTTATGGGTAGAAAAGATATACTTGGTTATGTTCAACATTGTTGTTAATATTGCTTATTTTTGAATATAAAATTTTGCATGCGAAATTGTTTTCTGTAGAATATTTACTACTCCAGTATTACTGTTTTTGTACGTGGTCTACCGACTTCGTTCGCGTTTTCGTTTTTTCCTACTACAAACTTTTGATCCAATCCTTTCGCGACATTCACCCGAAGATTGCCGTAAGAAAAGACAACACGAACGAAGTGAGTGTTATCATGGTCAAGTCGTTCGAGACCTTCACCTTTACTATTTTCTCAAAATTACGTGTTTTTTGTATATTTTTACTTATATGTAGGTAGATTGTATATTAAAGTATTGATGTATCACCGCTAGAGGCAGAGGTAGACTGAATATCAAAGTAGCACAGATTTTCATTTACAGTTATTTTGGATTACCATTCTACTATATAAAAATTTGGATATTGGAATTTTAAGAAATAATGCGATTTTTTTTTAGATTATATTGCTTGTTTTTATTCATAAATCATTATGCCTAGGCAGTTTGTCACCCTATTCCTCCTCATATGGTAACTGCCACAGTTTTATTAATAAAATTTTCACGTTGTTTTTATCATTTTTAATATTCGAGAATTTTATTATACGCGTTGCAGCACATGTAGAAAGAAATATTTACACAAAAAATAGAGGTATGCTTATACTTTTGAATGTTTGAAGTTCCTCACAAATAAAAATTTTTATGCAAATATTAGAGAAAATTCTGTTGACTCTTTTTCAGTGATTTTTGTTTTATTCGTTTCGAAATACAAACAAAAATATGCCTTAAAAAAGTCAGTATATTTTCAGCAATACATATCTCTTGAGGTCGATGACTTTTTAACTTTTAATTTTAAAAAATGATTTGGTAAATGTCTAAATGATGGTCCCCACCCCCAAGGGGTGGGTGGGATCGAAAGAGGAGGTCTCCCTCACCACTGTACCATAAAAAGTTCGTGGCGGTCTCACCCCCATAAAAAGTTATGGGGGTTGAAAGTTGATTATTTTGTCAATTTTCATACACTATTTTCAAGCGGGTGGAGGTGGGGGATCGAAAGAGGGTGGTCACTTGAACAAAACCCGATAATCTAACCTAACCTAACCTAACCTACCCTATTGATAAAGATATTTAAATAATGTTTTATATAACTTTCTCAATATTTTTATGTATTTTTCATTAGTTTTACCTTTGAATATTGTTTAAGAATGACTATATAAATATTTACATGCCTAGAAATGTATAAAAATTGGCATATTTATTAACTTTGAACCCTCATAACTTTTTATGGGGGTGAGACCGCCACGAACTTTTTATGGTACAGTGGTGGGGGAGACCTCCTCTTTCGATCCCCATCATCTAGACCTTCACCAATTATTTTTTTTGAGAATGTTTGTTTTTATTTATAAATTATTGTACCGGCAATCCATCACCCCTTCTTCATCTCATAGTACCTGCTACAGTTTTATTAACAAAATTTTCACATTCTTTTTATCATTTTTAATACACGTGAATTTAGTTTTTTATCTTATTGTACGCGTTGTAGCACATGTAGAAAGAAATATTTACACAGAATATCATCATTTATATTTTACATAAGATAATGCTTTATTAAACTTAACTAGATACTACATAATAATTATGAATAAATAATATTCACGAGAGTTAAAGGCTGTCGACGATTCGTCTGATGAACGATTTATTTTAATTGGCTTTCTGATCGAGTTTAGTGGAGGGGTGGTTATACCTATCAACCTATTTGCATATATATATGAGATATTAATTTCGTGTGTTTCTGTTAATTTCTTGTGTGTATTAATACGTTACAGTGCGAGAGGTGTTTATTGATTGCTTTGTTAATAAAATAAAGGAAAAATGGATAGAAAATTTTATGGATCTGTTAATATTGATAACAATGTGAGTTACAAAACGATTTTTTTTGTTTGATATTTGCGATAGACAACAATAAGACAAAATCCGTTAATCTCAATATAAAGTATTTAAAATAAACCCCTCAACATTAAATAACTGTGTACTCCGAGGACTATTTAGTATACAAAATTAATAAGTCAAAAATTTCGAGTTAATTTTGATTTGTAGCTAATTTAAGATCAATTAATCTTAAAGTTGATGAAAAGTAGTTAACAAGTTTCATTAATCGTAAAGCATTTTTTATAAATATCGAATATAGAAGCAATCCCATTTTTTTGACCGTAACATATATGGTAACTTCATATTTCCGGCTACGTATAGGCGCCTTTATAAATATATGTACATATGTATGTCAAATATTTTTGCTGTGTTATCTTTAGTGGAAAACTTTGTCAATTCATATATGTACATGTGTATTTACTGTTCATTTCGACCCAGAATTGTTTTTAATCGAAAAATTTCTGAAGTTGACACAACTATAAGACATTTCACTATAAATAAATAATAATCTATTGTGTTGTTAACATTGTAAATGATATTTTAGATTCACGTTTATGAAGTGATTATATAATTTTTATTTCTTTCGCTAAAATGAATATAAAATTCTACTTTTTTTTTCTTCACAGAATTAATTTTTATTTAAAATTATTTACAAATTCATTGATGTATTTGCTGTTTAATTAAATTATATAAATCTAACGAGAGTTATGAAAAAACAACTTATTTATTTAATTTTAAAATGAAATTCATATGTAAGATATTTTAGATATACATAACAATTAGGTAGTTATTTACTGTTTGTTATGCAAAACTAAATTTTACTGATTAAATTTTGAATTTTTTCGGTTTTATTTTATTTCTTTTTTTATCCGTTATTATAGCTTCACTATATCAAATTTAATTTATCTTATAGGCAACTATTCTAATTAACGTAAGATTAAAAAAGTAACTTTTTTCGCGCTTAATGTAACTCGAAATAATTCCTTCAGATTATCTGCTTGGTAAAAAAGTACTTTATGTATCATATTTTGACTCACGAATGCAATGAGTGTCATGTTCCAAGGTACACGACGTAATAAAACTCTGTGTAATGTAATATTAGTATGTTGTGACATTAACATTAATTTTTAAGTGACAATTTTATTTACTTTCTCTTCAAAAAATGATCACCAAACGTATAAAATTTGTTACAATCTGTAAAATGTCGTAATCACGATAAAACACTATTTGCAAATAAAGGTCAACTCAAATATTACGACCTTCACATACCAAAGTTTGTTTATTTAGGGGTGAATTAAGCAGAATGTATACATGTACGAATGAGATGTTAATAGATAGGAAAGATTACTATTTCACATCGATAGTTTTTACAGTTGTTATACTAGTGTAGATAGTATAAGAAATACTAAAAATACTACTTATTGAGAATTTCTAATAATATAACTTAAATAAAAAGTATTGTTTACTTATTTTATTTTTGGCTCATCATATTAGATTTAGCGTTGTATTTTTAGGATGAATGATTATGTTAAAAATTATAAAAGATTAAAATATTCGATTTGTATCGATTTTCAAATTCGGCTTTTTCCAGGGATTTCAGTTTAAATGTTGATTAAATTTTAAAGGTAAAACGACGGGACATGAATCCTAAGCCGCATGAGTTGCTAAAAACAGGAAGCATTCCCATTTATTTGTATCTTAAATGTTTAACTTTGCGCATACGAAGGTACGAATTGTTTTAATTTGCAACCACTGTGTTTCTTTTGGAATATTTTGAATTAATTTTTGTTTTTGGATGAATTTTAAATAATAATGGTTTTATTTCAACATAATTTTATTTTCAGAATACTCGTGAGAAAACAAAAAAGGGAACAATGAAGGACGAAAAGAGGCCGTTATTAGATAATGAGTCTCAAAGTGATTCTACAGAACCCCCTGCAGTCCAAGACACCATCGTCGATATCACTAAACCCCTACACAGTGTGGTTTCATCGTATAAAATGGAAGTAGAAGACCCTGTTTTGAACAGGAGCTTGGAACATCCTACTTCAAATTTAGACACGATGATACATTTACTGAAAGGGAATGTAGGCACCGGGATTTTGGCAATGCCAGACGCTTTTCGAAACGCAGGGTGGGCTGTGGGAACAGTAGGTACCCTTTTAATGGGTATCATTTGTACCCATTGCATGCATATGCTTGTTAAATGTTCCCATGATTTGTGTAGAAGAACTAACACGGCTGCGTTGAATTTTGCTGAAGTATCTGAATATGCTTGCCAGTTAGGACCGGAACCTCTCAGAAAATATTCCCGTATATTCAAGTACGTCATTTTACAGCAAACAATAATAAAAAACGTAGATAATGTGTTATTACGTATTTTATGATCTATCACCACTTTATTTTATTGCAGGATCTCTATCAACTCTTTCCTCTGCATTACACAAATAGGTTTTTGTTGTGTATATTTTGTATTTGTGGCGGCGAACCTTCAGGAAGTAATTAAGCATTACATCGTTGATATAAGCGTTCATTGGTATTTAGTGTTTTTGCTACCACCAATGATTGTTTTAAATTGGTTAAAAAATCTGAAGTATTTGGCACCGGTGTCATTCTTTGCCTCCATATTAACTTGTACTGGTTTGGCAATTACATTTTTCTACATGTTACAAGGTCTACCAAACACTTCTTCCATTAAAGCGTCTACCAACTGGTCACAATTTGCGTTATTTTTTGGTACAGCGATTTACGCATTTGAGGGAATTGGTGTAGTAAGTACATAGTTATTAAACACTTAATTTTCTAATGAATATAAAAATCTTATAAAACTCCATAATAAAATAGCCTTGCAATCAAAACTTATCATAAGAAATTTAAAATAATTGTGCATAATAATCAATGTTGAAGTATTGTATTTTTAAAATTCTGATTATGTGATGACCTTATTTATGCATTTTCTGTCTTGCATTTATTGTAGGAAAAAATTATTGAAACCAAAATTAATTAAGACGTAAAATATTTGTAAATATTTTTTAATAGTATCAATTTTTTTATTTTTTTAGGTTCTTCCTTTAGAAAACAACATGAAAAGGCCGCAAGACTTCGGAGGATGGACCGGAGTTTTAAATACAGGAATGGTCATAGTTGCTTGTCTTTATACAGCGGTAGGATTTTTCGGTTATCTCAAATATGGTGATATGGCTCAGCTTGGAAGTGTTACCTTGTATTTACCGTCAAACGATATGTAAGTATTCGTTTTATTTTAATTATTCATTGTAGTTAATTATACAGCGTGGCAAGGCGGGCGACGCTTCATTCGGCTAGCATCGCAACTAGTCGGTTGTTAAAAGTGTACGGGGAAAGCCATTTCTTGTGTGGCGTGACGGAAGACGCTTCATTCGGACAGCTTCGTGGCTGGTCGACTCTTTCCGTCCTCCTTCAAGACTTAGCACTCCCCTCTACAAGAAGTTTTGTCGTTCCGTCTGTTACTCTCGTGTCAGGGATTCTTAAATTTTGATGTTTTACATCTGTCAATTATTATTTTTATTAAGCATATGTACATTATTAGTGTACTGTAGAAAAAAGATAAAACTTGTATTTTTTTTTGCAGATTGGCACAGTCGGTACGTCTCATGATGGCTATAGCCATATTTCTTTCATATGGGCTTCAGTTCTATGTTCCATTCAGTATCATTTGGCCTATAGTAAAAGACCATTTAGAGACGGAAAAGGCCCAAGTTTTGGGAGAATATATCACTCGTACAATTCTTGTCATCATAACTTTTGCCTTGGCCGCTGCCATTCCGAATTTGGGTGCAGTTATTTCTTTGGTTGGAGCATTTAGCAGTTCTGCATTGGCCCTCATTTTTCCACCCCTATTGGAAATACTAACCTTTTGGCCCGACAGGCTCGGTAAATATAAATGGATCTTCTGGAAAGATTTTTTTATAGCCGTTTTCGGTTTTCTGGGGTTCATATTAGGTTCTTATGTTAGTGTTTTAAATATCATCAGCCCCGAAGTTAATAACTAATAGGCAGAATCTGTTTTGATTTATTCCATTTTCATTTTCTGAAAATGAGTTCCAAGGGGAAGAAATGATGTAACAAAAAAGTTTCACGACTTATTTAATTGGATACGTATTATGAATGTTTTTTTTGCAAATTTTACCGCTAATTTAAAGATTTAGACTTTTGACAATAATTTAATGACTTATTAAGACAATAATTTATTTTTTATAAAGAAAAAGAGATTAATAACGTAGTATACTTTGCAGAAAGAAATAGCAAATTTAAAATAATTAATTAGCGGCATGTAGGTAGATATTCATTAAAAAAATGTAAAACTTCTAAGAATGTGAGGCATTTTTAAAAAGACATAGCCTTCATTTCCATTAAACATTCCACGGCGAATGTATGAGAACTGTGATATTTTTGTTGGTGCGTTTCGTTTTTTTTTTTATTTAAATTATTTATGTAGAAAATATTTTATATTTAAGTACCAACGAAATTAGTTAGTTACCGTTTACTGTTTTAAACTCTTTTAAGTTGTTACCAAAAAAAGAAAAACTAAAAGTCAAAACAAACACATATCATAAGCAAATACAGTATATAACAAATACGGAATTTGAGAGTATTCTATTTTCGGAATTCTCTCATAATTATCGACAATAAAATACCAAATTTTTAAAACGCCCAATTGTAGGTGTGCTACTACAAATTTGTGTTAAAAGTACGTTTTTAATGCAAAATTGCTACATGTTAGTAATATTAAACGACTGAAAGCAAACTTATAGCAAATAGTTACTAAAAAACCAAATACCTACATAGAAAATTAGAAAGATTTCTTATGGAATATATTTAGCTATATTTCATAAAAATGGATAGAACGCACACCTAATATTTACTTTTAAGTTTTCTACATACATTAGTAAGTAATGAAATATTTCAAACATTTTGAATTTACCTTTATCTTCTTGAAATGTCTTTTAAAAATATTTAAAATTACAATATTTTTGTTCAGCTTAGGTAAACCTTAATTTTTTTATGTACTATTATAACGATTACTACAACTGTCATTATTACCAAATAATTTGTGATCATTAGATTCTATAATTACTTAGGTTTTTTCTTATTTAAAGAAGGGTGAAAATGAGAAAAGTTCTTTAGAAATTAGAATTATTTCTATAAAAGTGTATAGTAATGTCTTTTTAATCCTTGATAAGTCAAGTCCCATCGGAAATTGTAATTTTATGAAGTAACTCGCCGTAAATGGCACATATATACACAAACTGCCTTATAAATAATATTTTATTACCCAATTAATTACTTCTACCATTTTAACGGGACTGCACAATTTCCAAATAGTACCTTACCTATTNATCTATCTGTAAATATATCTATACATAATATTAATTAAATGAAAGTTTGATCTCGAATTTCTATTTTCCGGAGTAGTTCGGAACTTCTAAAATGAAATCATAAATCAGTATTTTGTAACTTTATTGTATGTTAGTAGATATCTTGTAGATTTTTTTTATTGATGTTATTTTTGTTAAATTATACGTATATGCGAGAATAAAATTATTTATTAGCTAATGTTAGTTTAATTAGACAATGTAAACAGCTAGTGGTACAGAACATTTAATATGTCAATTGAAGATGAGAATTTTTGAAACAGTATCACTAATAAGAGTAACCCAATTGAGATCGAACAGAGTAGTTCTTTTTTGTTCTTATCTTTTAAAAACGACAGCGGCATTTTTGTATTTTAACAAAAAGAAAAACAAATTAGGCAAAACTTACATTTTATTATAAAAATACTAACACAAATATACAGTAAAATCTTTAGATTAACAGACAATTACACTTGTTAAAGTATTACTCATCATAATCAACAGATATAATACAAACCAATTAAAATTGAATATTATTTTTGATAAACGAAGCACTTTATATATTTTCAAATAATCTACTTATGATATATTGTACTTTGTTATATACAAATATGTGTTGTTGGATAACAAATAGAATTAAAAATGTAATACAACTAATAAATGAAAGAGACTCTGATTTACATCGCAGACTAAGGTCATCAGGGGATCTGAAAGGATGCAACCAGCTCTTCTTTATGTTCAATTTTAATATCACTTATTGCAGTAGTTGCTTTATTAACAATCGATGATATCTACAAAGAATACTCATTATTAGATTGTAAAAAGTGGATCAGCATGAGTAGTTTGCTGTGGGTTGTTTTCAGTTTCTTTAAGTAATAATCAAAGACCCATATTTTTAAAAATAATTAAACAGAAAGAAATATCGATATTAATTCTACTTTAAAAATTGCCTTTTTTGAAGTCTTAAATTAGAAAGTATCATAAATAAAAGCTATTTCACTTACTAGACTTATATCTGAGCTGCTAAGTGGGGCAGTCATAAGAACCTTTTCTGGTTGTGGAATATCTTGCAAAATAGATTTGTTGTTCTTTTGAGGCAATTTGTTTGCAGCACAAGCTTGTTGTAACTTTAATGAGTATTGTTTCATTCTATCTAAATATTCATGTTGTTGTAAATTGTGTGAATCTAATGCAGCTATATCAATAACATCTCTAAAAACAAAAAAAGGTTGAATTAAAATTGTTACCATATACATGTATCATCACTCTAAAACTCACGTTGCAGTTTCTTGAAGAATTCGGTTTAAAGCAGATTGCTCATCAGTCTTTTTAGGTAGAGAATTTGCATTTCTTATAAGATAATCATCACTGAAATAATGTATATACCGTTTTCAAATATTGTACTCATTGTATGTTGGCTTACGTACCAATTAATTTGGTGATTATTAATGCTATTTGATACAGGATTTACCAGAGGAGTTCTTTCACTTGGTTCTCCATTCTATTAAATGAAGTCGTTGTTAAATACACTTTAATTTACTAAGGATATACACTGAATTATTAATAATTACATACATAAATTTTAGATGCACATAACCTTACATTTATTGAAATAAAAATAATTCAGAATAAAACAGAACAAAGATACACCTGTATTATATAGTACACGATCATTGCAGCTATTTGTTTTTAACAATTTTGTCTTAGAATTTCGTTTACTTTTACCTGAGACGATGAGTCTTGATCACAAAAGTAACTATAACAGCAACCCATTTCACTTTGTTATTTAAATTTATAAACTTAATGTAAAAATTGCCTCTTCAAATAGATAAAGAATGCACATAGCGTTAAACAATAGTTTTGTATTCAAACATATAACTCAAAATAATAACTATTTTGCAGCTTTTTGATAACAAATTCGCCCACGCAACATATACAACTACAATTGACAACTACTTATTTACATAATTATTTGTCTCAACAATGTCCAAAGTTAATAAATATTTATCTTTAAACAACTTTAAAGAAAATACATTTTGTAAAGACAAATTGATTACTGCTTGATTTTTTTAAGTCTCAATTCAATTTTGAGTTAGGGTATATGCTGTTTTATTATTTCAAAAGAATATATAAAACATGTGTTACACAAATGTCATGTAAACACATCCAAAGATTAGCTAATTTGTATTTCCCGCGTTGCTCCGAGTGTTTGGCTGTTCTTTGTGGTTAGAGATGGATACCTTTGAAGAACAAATTTTAGATTTAACAGAAGAATTAAAGTTTCAATTAACTTGTAATACTTGGTAAGTTTGCAACTGGTAATCGTTATATCAAAAGTTTTAACTGTTTTAATTATTAATCAATTGTTTTATAGTTACGATGTTTCCAAGACTTTTGTTTTACCATGTAACCATAGTTTCTGTGAAAATTGTCTGAATAAAATGAAATATTGTTGTTCGGAATGTAAGCAGCCCTTTTCAGCACAAGATGCTGAAGAAGACTCATTCTCAAATGGAGTTTTAGAGCACTTAGAAGCCATAAAAGGAATACTTTCTGAATGTAGTGATACTGTTAATGAAAGTCAATGGAAGAAAATAAGTAAATAATTCATTATTAGCGTGAATATATATAACACACGTTATATGTTTTGTAGAACTACCTTGTGAGCTTTCTGGATATAAATTGGTGTTGAGATTTGAAATTAAAAAAAACCACAAAGGTGAAACTCCTTTGCATATTGCATGCAAGAAAAATAATGTGGAATATGTCTCTAGAATTATTAATAATGGAGTAGACATTAATACAAAAGACTATGCTGGATGGACACCATTGGTATGTGTATATAAAAGTATTTTGTTTTCTGAAATAGCTTAGTTGCTATAAAAAACCAAGAATAACAAACTTTCACTATACATACAACAAACTGTTCATTTAATTAAAAGTAACAATCATGCTTATGCCTATATAATGATATACCTATGACTATACCTAGTATTAGGGATACATTTGATGTACTAGTTTAATCATATCTTTGAGTGCAAGTTTTTTGATTTTTGATACATATTAATTATGAAGGTGCTTTAGTAATTTTGTAGGTGTGAAGTTTTCAGTTACTTTTCATATATGATAAAATTGTTTGGTAAGAAGGTTGAATATAAACCTCCATATGTACTGACAATTTAATTACTTTAAAGAAGCCATTAGCTGATGGGTGAAACATTAGTTGATTGAAAATAAAGATATTGTTACCTGAATGGAATTCTGAATAAATTATTTCATTAATTAACTAATTTCCTTCCTTTTGTGAATTATACTGAGGGGTTTTTAACAAGGTTTTAGTTATCTTGACCCTTCCTCAAAAAATTATATCATCATCATCATAAGATCATTAGTCCTAAGATTGGTTGGAAAAAAAAATTATATACATCTAAGAATTTATATTTCATATTAATTCAATTTAAACATAAAACAACTATTTAACAATTAACGTTACTTTATAATTTTTTACCTGTTTATTTATTTAACATGTTTAAATGATAGAAAACAATATTGCTATATTGAAAACCGGTTTGTAATCATTAATTTTAAAAATTCTAGCATGAAGCTGTAGTAGGCAAGAGTATTCAATGTGCTAACTCTTTACTAGAAGCCGGAGCTTTGCCGAGTGTCCCAGGAGAATGGTATATTACACCACTTCATAAAGCAGTTTCTATAAATAATAAAGAAATGATTGAATTATTATTACTTCATGGTGCAGATCCTCAAGCTGTGGATTATTCTGGAAAGACACCTATGTAAGATGTAAAGAAAAGTTTTTATACTAAAGTCGAACATCAAATTAAAATTACTTTGTTATTGAATCACACAAAGGTTGACTTTTATCGTAACAATTTCTAAGTAAACCCATTCAGCTATAAACAAGTTATAAAATATTACTTTAAATTTGATAAGAAGATAACTAAATAAGAGATATTTTTTGTTTATTAGTGATTGGTGTACTTCAAAAGAAACTGTTTCTATCCTGGAAAATAGGACACAAAAGTTAACTATCCCCCGCCGTTTGTATTTGTATCCGTGGCCGCAAGTTTTTCTGGATAAACGTATAGATAACAAATTTTCTGAAACATTAGATGTCCATTATAAAGATTTAGATGCACTCAAGAAAGGTCAAATAACACACTACGTTATAACGAATAGGGAATCAGAGGACCCTAAAATAAACCTGTTTCATTTGGCATTAGCAATAGTGCAAGGAGCCAGTGTAGTTACAGAAAAATGTAAGATATTTTATGAGCTTTCGATTAAATCATATTTATATACATAAATTGGTTTTATTTTTAAGGGTTGACCGATTTTCTTCTTACCCAGAACGATTACCTGGGATTTGGATATATTGTGAAAGAGAGAGAAGATACCATTAAAAGGTCAGTAATTAATAGAATAAAATGTAACCCAAAATTGTTTGATGGCATAAACTTCTCCTTTGGTGTTTCTAATAAATCTCATAAAATTATGAATATAAATTTTTCGAAAGATGATTTAATTGCTTTAGCAACTATTGGTGGAGGTAAAATATTAACTCGTGAACCCGCACTTAGAACTGTAGAAAATCAGTTCAATTATCCATTTCACGTTAATAAAAGTTCGGAGTTCGCAGGCTGTTGTAACTTCATTATTTATGATGAGAGTAGCCCTCCACAATTGTTGTACAATATGAAAGAACTGAAACACAAGTCTTCTACTTGGTTAATAGAGTGTATAATGAGTTTCTCAATAGTTTCATAAGTTTTATTCCTTTTAATATTTCATGATATATACTTTATTCGTCTATTTTGTGATATACTATCCATTGAAGAAATTTTAGAGATTTAGATTCGTTGGTTTTTATTTATTTTTCTTATTTTCTTTGATTATGAACTTAGTGGTTTAATTCTCTATTTGTTTTACGAAGACTTTGCTAATTATAAGTGTAACTGCTCTTACATTACTACGTCACTATTGATGAATTCACATTTTAGTTTTTAACAGCTTTATAAGAGTCTTTTTAATTTAAATAAAACCCGTGTACAAACTTTTGAAGTTTTGTTATTTCTGTTTTGTAAATTTTTTTTACTGAACACTGAATAATTATAGTTCTATGTTTGATCTCAGCTTGTATTGTTTTTTTAACAAAATTAATAAAATATATACACAAAAATAAAACAAAATATTATTAGTGTAATTATATATTAAATACTGTTATAGATATGACAATATTATGACTAGAGTACAAGGTGAACTGCATTAGAAACGAGGGGTTTGTTTTTTAACTATCCCTCGGAACACCTTACGAGATCATTGCAGAGGTTTCTATAAATAGATATTAGAATAGATATGATACAATAATATTAGTACTTTTTCCAAATACAGTTCACCATTATTAGGTATATAAATAAATATAAAATAAAGACATCTAAAGCACACTTTACAAAAAGGGAAGTAATCTTTTATAGGTAATTGTATTGAAAATGCACGTATCACGTTTGCAAGAGGTGTCTCATAAAAATGTCTTACTTGAGTTTATGAAGCACAGTAGCAGTTTTATTTCGCTTTATATTAAATTTAAATATTTTAAGTTATTCATAATAGAAAAATAATATTTGGACGTTCATTAATTTATTAAACCTTAAAAGCGCTTCACTTCATACTAAATAATCGACTAAAATTAAAGACGAATTATACAAACGTAGAAGTTACCAAGATCAAATTTTAATTAGATTGTATTTATGATATGAATATACAGTGCAGTATTTCGCAATTTTTAAATTATATGATAATACATACATCCATTTCTAATAAATTTATTGTACATATACTAAATTGAATTGGCTTCAACCTAGAAAAAATATTTTTTCTAGCACGATGTTAATTCAAATTAAGTTGAGAATCGTTCAATTATATGGATTAAATGGATATTACATAAGGTAATTGATGTTTCAAAGTAGTTTTGAAACAAGTAATTTAAAATGGGGACATTTTATGAAACATCCTTGTTCGCTTAGAGGTTTTTGAGGTATTGTTTACAACTTTTATCATGCTTTATGTATTAGTATCAAACTATTAAAAAAAAAAAAGAATGAAGCGGTAACTAGTTTTACTCCTTGGTCGAATACTTAGTCAGACTTGTCAAAAGTGAGCATTTTTGGTTAATTTTATACTACCATATAAAAACTGGGGAAATACGAAAACCCTAAGCTTATTATTATCATATATAAAAAACACACATATTTATATTAGTTTAAAAAGGGAGGATAGAAAGATGATGCGATATGCTCCCAATATTTTTGTAACCCACGATAAAAAAGGAATGTATTTTAAATGCATCAAAAAATTAATTTTGTAATACCTATTTTCTATATTTACTGTAACATTTTTAGATAATATTAAATAAAAATTGGGAAAGCTGCTAACATGGGAGCATGTTGTAATGATCATGAAAACACATTAGTACAAACTTTAACAATTACCGATAACGTCTAAGTCACGTTTCATTCCTCTTCCTCCCATTCTTTTTCGTCTACACCTTCCATATCATCTTGTTCTAATTTCATGTTGATTTCAATTCGGTCGCAAATTGACTGTTGAATCTGTTATAACAAAATCATTCACATAAGCATTATTTTTTATTGTAATTGCCTGCAGGTTTTCAATTCAATTTTGTTAAAATATTCAGTTGATTTGCAATTTGTGCATTAATATTATTCGATATCTATAAGGACATAAAGATTCATTCTCATTTACACCGAAGATGAGAGCCTTTTCTGTCACATCAAACATATTTACGCAAAATATCTATAAAAAATACGCGCAATTTTTAACTTTTTCGATATATTCGCTGGTCTAGTTAATTTAAATCTGATTTCTCGAACATTCATTAATTAAACTAAGTTTTTCATACCTTCGCTTGTTTGCTTTTTATTTCTGCTTTGTCCATATTCCAGAGAGCATTAGAGAAACTACTTTGAGTCGTTGTCATTTTTGCAGCAGGTTTATGATCCTGAGTTTCTTGGACAACTGAATCGGATACTAGAAAAAAATGAAATACATATTTTATCAAACTGAAAAACTTTTGGCGGAAAATTGTTTTACATTGTTCCATTCCTTCTGGTTTAAGACTAATGTATTGGGGAGGAGTATTTTTTCCATTAAACCATTCAGCGCCCGTTAGTGCAGGTTTCCAACTTACTTTTGTTGATGGGAAAAGATCATCTTGGAACAAATCAGTCTGTTAAAAACAAAAAAGAAATAATTAACGTAATACTTTCTCGATGTTGTAATGTCAAAAGTAAACTAACTTTAATTCTTGGCACAGTAAACGACAAAGGTTCTATAGTGTTATTGGTTAGACGAAATGCTTTGGCAAATTCGACTTTGGCGACGTCACAGCAGTTTTTAGGGAGAAATGAAAGTCCTTGATGCAGAGAGGGACATCTGTGATGGCTCAAGGGACAAATATATGGGGCCTCCTCAGTGATTTCGAATGCATAAACGGTCGAATCTCCCTAAAAATAAACATTTAAAATAGTGGTTACTTTTAGCTATCAAGGGTATATTCTCGAAAAATATTTTAAAGAACTCGCTAATGCATTTATAGCTTCGTCAAATTTAAATTTACTGACTGAAAGCACATTTGATTATTTAGTATAAAAATTTATAAAAAGAATAGTTTACCTTTCCGGTTACGAACAGTGTTGAACTATCTTCATCATAGAATGGTATTAAGATAGATGGCGATACATCTAATGTCATCGTATTTAACGGAGCACTCAAATTATCACTTTGAAAAACCATTATTTGTCTGACGGATACCTTGTCGAATCCCATAACAACAAGGAATCGACCATTTAAAGCCCACGTTAATCTTCCGCCACGAGTGCCCACCGGTCCTTTCCCTTCCCTAATTGGCTGATTATTTTGCCTTGGTTCAAATATCCTCAGTAGTCCGTCTTTACTAAAAGTAGCACAGAATTTTCCACACGGAGACCAAGCAAACGCTGAAATTTGCTCGGTATGTCCCAACAGTACTATTTTAGCGTCGAGGTCAGACAAGTGCCATATTTTGATAGTCAAGTCATACGCTCCGGTGGCGAGAACGTTTTTTGCAAGTGGATGAAATTTGACAAAGTATATTCTATCAGAATGTGCGCAAAATTCAATTTCAGGTTCGTTGATTTGTTCTTTTAAACCATCGTCCGGTATTTTCCATAGCTTAACGGTGCCATCACCACACGCAACTGCAAGTCGTTGATCGTCGAACGGATCCCAACAAAAATCGGTAACATTCTGGCCGTGAACAAGAGCAGGAATGACTCCATCCGGGAGGCGACCAGTACGTTTAAGCTCAAAAATTGCAATCTTGCCCCCTGGACCACTTAAAGGTACAGCAACTCTTGTAGGATTGGCTATATAGAAATGAAAACAGATATATTTTGAGGAACGTAAATTCACCTCATATAATATAATGTGAATTAATAATAACTAATAATTTGCCAATTAATTTTGACAATTGAGAATTATGTTCCACAGTGAGTGCATAAATTTATGCAGTTTTAGGCGAGTACAAGTTATAAACGCCATCAACCCTACCAATACTCCACGCATTTTAAATACATATAATACAATCTTCCTATGGTTAGTGAAAGCTTTACCTTATGTGTATACGAAATACCTAGTATCGAATTACTTACCATGGAAACCATCTGATTCGCCAGGTATTTGTCTACTTAGGTTACGAACATTTTCAATATGTTGACTTTTGTGCAGGGCAGTACCTTTCAAATGACGAAATTTTGAAACTCGTCCTAAAAAATGAAACTTCCAATTTTAATTATAAACACATTTTTAAAGTTCTTTTAATACCAATCTGTCTATTCAAATTAATATTACAATTATATAAAATAATAATAATTACCGAAAACTGTAGATGTTCTTTTTGGAGGTGTGGTTGTGACAGTTTCCCCTTTTTTCTGTTGTGCCGTATCTTTTATATCACTTTGTCTTCCACTCTTAAAAGCTTCTGTATGTTTGTGAAGAGGAGATTTAGGTAGTTTATCTGAAGTCTCTTGTACTGAAAGAGATCGATTTTCGTACATTTTTCTTCGTTCAGCGATACTTCTACGTTCTGAAGAAGACCGTTCAAAACTATCTTCTTCATCATAGTCGTCGTCAACTACTGCAGACATCGACTGACTTAATGGTAAATTTCCTCCTTCTCGGTTCCGTTTGAAATCTTCATTTTTTTCATTATTAGCGTCTTTGCTACATTGTTTTACTTCTTCAACTTGGGATGGTTTAGAAGAAGACTTTTTTTGTACACTATCATGTTCAATCTGTTTGTCTACTTCATAGGGTTCTTGTAATACATCGGAATTGTTTTCGTGAATGTCGTTGTCGTTGCTTTCACCGGCGTGCTGTGAACTATCAAACTTTTCGTGGGAAATGAAAGTAGTTTGTGTTTGGTATAAACCGTTTTGTTGTTTTCTTCCTGGAGCAGTTGGGACAGAAAAAACTTTGTCAAAAGTTTCAGTTTCTCTCATGTTGAATGGAGTAAATGGTTTAGGACCAAGTAATGGCTGTGAAAAAATTACAATCCTTAGTTCTAATGTACTGCATTATAATATTAAGAATTTCTTCATTGAAATTCTTGCAGTTCATAATTTAACAATATAGAAAAAAACAAAATCTACAATAAAAGTGAACTATAAAGAAAGTGCTTTTGTATTAATTGTAAGTATTAAACTACAACATATAGTTTAGTACTCTTGACTTAACCGTTTTTGGTTATATAAATTAAAGGATAAGTTCATCAGCACATATATATTTGTAGCAATAATAGAAATATTAACATTTCTTTAAAAAAGATATTTATTCAAACACATGCACAAATGAAACTATTTTAGTTATATTTTTTTGCCTTTTTCCTATGACCGAAGGCACTTTTTAATTCATAATTTGTGTGATGTACATAATTATTTGTAAATCATCAATGTAATTAATTGTAAGATATATCCAACCAATTTTATTTTATAACAAATATATAATGAATTGAAATATGCATAAAGGCGAAAAATAATACCGAAAATTAAATAGTGTAACGTTGTATCTAGTTGATTAGTATTTTATAATATCAAGAAATATAATAAACATTTCAATAATCTAAAGTTGCCCCAATAGATGAAACAAGGAAATATCTTTTTGCCCGCTTTAAAAATAAAGCTAGCTCTACGTATGCAGACAGATGTGACTGTTTTAACGCAAGCAACAAAATCTACAAAAGAATCACACCGACTACAAACTGAAGTAGCAAGCAAATCGGCAGTTAAGTGCACCTTGTATGATCCGGGGGTGTTATTAGAACCAACAGTGTTTGGGGCAGGTGTGAAGCTATTGGTTCGTGGGCGTGCTACCGGTTTACCGGCCACCACTTCTTCGCAAGTTGAATATGTTCGTGAGGTTCTCGGTTTTGGTTTCGGAAAAATCGCCTTGGCGTCTCCGTTTTCGTGAGGAGAAAATTCTTCATCCATTTTTCCATTTGTCGTAGAATTAGACTCTTGTTTCTCGTTTTTCTCTTTGACGTTCTCTTCGTTTGGCTTGTTTATCTTTGGTTTAAAATCGCCTTCTTCATTGGGTTTAAATAATTTGGGACTTTTGGTAATTGTATTTTTTTCTTCGCTTCCTATTTCCTTTGGTTTATCTGTCTTTGGTTGGATCTCTTTCTTTGTGGGTAGCTTGTCAGGTGATTTCATTTCATTTTTGATGTTTTGTTCCGAAAGTATGCCGTTTGTATTAGTTTTAGGGGCAATAAATTTATCAGCTAAATGCTTAACACCCTGATGAGTTGAATTTTCTTTTTTGGACACAATTTTGTTATCCAATTTTACACTTGTAGTTTTCTTGTTTGTTAACTCTTTCAATGAAGAGAACGATTCTTTGGTGACCTAATTGAATTTTAAATGTTCACAACAGAGACATTAAAAATAATGCTCCCCACATATGAACGAATTCTCCCCAAATATGAACGAATTTTTTATTCTTTTGCAAAAAATGCACCATAAGTAATTGCATAATTGCATTACAATAAAATCACTTTGATGTTACAAATATCTTAAATAACTTGTTTTATTAAATTAGGGATAAACTGAAAAATTTTGATACAAATTGTGGATGTCGCAATGAGCAAATATATTTTTATTTCATACTAAAATAATCTAATATTAAAGAAAATGCAAAAAACTTTAGCAACCATTATAAAAGTTTAAATTTTATTTTCCTCGGCACTAAAATTAAGATTTGGATGGTGGTGCTGTTTTTAAAGATAAACTTAAATTGTATGAATTACTGGTAAACTAATTGCCTCAATAATTCTCTATTTGGCAAATATATACAATAACCCTGTCATTTCTTCTATATGGCAATGCCCTTTTCATAAGTATAGAAAAGATTTTTATGATTAAGTGACATGGTAATTTTGAGTAAACTTATTACTTGTTCATAACGTAATAAACAGGACTTACAGATTTACCTAATTTTGGTAATGAGTTTTGTCAAAAATAAATGCCATATTTGTGCAAGGAAGTTGTTTGTAAATTAATATTTAAATAAAAAAAGAGACTAACTCCAATTTACTATTACCGCTTTTTTTCAATTTTGTAATTAATTTTTAAATCACTTACCATATTAGTTTCTTCTTCTTGTCGAACACTGGGGTCCAAGTTAATTTTTGGAACAGGTATATCTTCTCCTTGTAGCCACATATCTGGTACTAGGTCTGTTTTGCATCCAGGAGTGTCAGGATACAAATCACCATGAAAATCTCTGCAAATCAATTTGTAAATATTTATCATATATCATATATATTCCTAGTTTGTCAACCTGTATGATTTTCTTGGAACTTGATAAGTTACAGGTATCACAGCATTTCCAGTAAGTTGGAGTATTCTATTTACTTCACATTGCATTATATTTAGTGCACGTTTTGGTACAAGGCAGGCGCCCTTTGTTTGCTCTCCACTGTGCCTTAATCCTTCTAGAAGAAAAGGCTCTTTATCTGCAACTTCCATGTAGGATATGGTAGCATCTCCTGAAAAGTACAATATGTATTTATTATTTCAAAGAATTTTAATTTAACTTGGTTTTTAATTGACTAACCTTTGCCTGCCAAAAAGAGCATATTTGTGTCAGAATCAAAGAGTGGCATGAGAATACCTGTGGAACAATCTAGTTCTAATGTTTTTAGGGGATTTTCAAAATTTCTTGTGTCTCTTAATATGACTTGTCTCAGGTGTGCAGCATTGAAACCAGTTGTCAAAACTTTATCTTGATCTCCTAGCCAAACAATCCTTGAATCCTTTATATTTTGGTGACTGCTAGCAATACTAACACAACTTTTTTCACTTCTTGGATCAAGAATTCTTACATGTTTATCTTTACATGAAGTTGCCACCAATTTTCCATTCCTTTTCCAACTTACACTTTGTATTACATCAGAATGATCAGAGGTTGAAAATACTTCCTTCTGACTTATAAGATCCCACAATGAAAACGTTGAATATGATGTGGAATGTATTAAATAATCAGAAGTAGGATGAAAGCTTATGGTTTCAACTCTTCTCTGTTTGTGCGAAAATTGGCATTCAGGATTACAAAGAGATTCCTTTAGACCTCCTTCTGGAATGATCCAAATCTTAACTAAACAGTCTTGTGATGCTGTGGCCAATAGATTGTCATGGAATGGTGAGAAATGCATATCTGTTACTGTGTCTGAGTGTGCATTTAATAATGGCATAAGTTTACTTTTGCGCCCAGAATCATTTATTGGAAATACAGCTAGACTAGATCCTGCATAGTCCCAATTGAAAGCCATAAACTGGGCTGAGGCGGTAATGTTATTTCCATATGTCTGATATGAACCAACACAAATATCTCGCACATAAGCTTCCGGTTTTGGTACAATGGGAGCAGCATTTTTATATTTGGATGCTTTAAACCTCCAAGCCATTTTACTTTCAAAGTTGTAAATTACACACCAATTTCCCAAGGGTAAGTAGTCTTGCTTTAAATATCTTGCACACAGCTAAATTTTTGGTGATTTGCTACAGACTATTTCAAGATTTTATTAACTCTTATTTAACACTTACTTGAAAAAAGAACTTTCTAATTTATGTAGCAGCGTAATCAACAGGAACGAGCTGATGAAAAGTTTGAGCCGATTGAAACCAAAATCATTAGTTTTTTACATTGAAATGCTTCTTTTACTGAATTTTAAAATGAAAACACAAGTTAATGCCACACACCCACATTTTATAATGTTTTCTTGTTGTAGTTTTGTCTGTCAAAACACCAAAAATTTATCATTTTTTGACTCATCAACTATTGAATGCCAAGGTTGAGAACCATTGAAATACCTATAAGCAAGTTCACTTGAAAATACAGCACTGATCACATCTATATCATCATGTCCTAATTTTATTAATATAACACAAATAAAAGTAAAATTAATTTCAAAACAAATATATTTAATAGGTAACATGGATATTAATCAACGGAGTCTTAAATTATGAGTATCTGATTGACCGCATTTCACTTCACATTCATGGTATATGTTGGGTTGCATATTTTATAATAAAATAATTTATTTTCTATTAAAATTGTCTAAAAATGATTAGATTGATTTATCACCTCCAAAAGCATCCATATTCGAAATTAAATTGGATTTGCTAAAGCCATTTTTGAGAACACGATTACATTATTTCTATAAAATACAAATGTTACTTGTTTAATATTAGTAGGTAAATGATAAATCGAGAATTTTCCAAAAATTTAATTACTAAGCCAATTTTCCAAATATTTACAATTTAGTTCTTTTTTTTATTAGAAAAATTATAGCTTAGGGGTCAAATATACGCTTGTATCCGTACATTGAAAATATCTGCAAAAAATGTAGGGAGATAAAATTGTAGTAGTGTTTTGAGGGATTTCCCACAACATGGGACGAACAAGAATGAATTTATTGTATTTTAAAATAAATATTAATCTGTCTTAAATATGTGCATACATTAATCGTATATATCTTGATAAAGTAATGATTGGTAAGCCATATGTGATTATGGTTTTTTTTTTGGTAATACGTCAAGCTGAAATGACTTGAAAATTTAACGTGAAATAAAAGTTAACAAAATACGAAAATTATACAAAAAGAGTGATGAAAAAATAAATCACAGGCAAAAATATATATTTCACGGATTCCATGAAGAACTCACATTCATCCGACCTCAAACAACGATTTTCATCGAAGAAATTTAAGTATACGGTGACTCCATCTTAAATAAGCGCATTTACCAAAATAAAACGGAATAAAAATGGCAAAATACCGTATTATTATGGTTCGCCATGGTGAGTCGAAGTGGAACGGTAATAACCATTGGTATGACGTAAATTTGAATACAGAGGATATTCAACAAGCTATGGTGATTGGAAGATTTCTAAAAGAGTCTGGCACCAAATTGGATTTAGCTTTCAGTTCGGCTTCTACTAAAGCTCAAAAAACTTTAGACGTCATATTAAAGGAACTGGGACAAAGAAATGTACCAAAAATAAAAAGTTGGCATCTCCATGCCTTGCCTTTTTGGGACGACGTCGCAGGTCCAGAGATAAAAGCTGGCAAATCGATTATTATCGTTGCAAATGATAACAGTTTACGTGGCATAAGGAAATATTTGGACCAGCTTTCTAGTGAACAAAACAGAAATTCAAACGTACCAATAGCAGCACCGCTCGTGTATATTTTGGATGAAAATTTGAGGCCCGTTGAAAACAAGTGCTTCCATATTTTCGACGATTTAGACAAAGAAAATTTTCCACTCGATAATGTCCTTGAGAAAAGAACTTATTTTAAGTTGGGCACATGCAAGGAGTAAAAAAAGTTCTTTTAGGCAACACACAATATACATTTAAATGTAAACAATACTTTATTGATAAGAGATATACTTCTATTTAAAAATAAATTCATGTAAAAGAAAACTAAGTAGTGTTTTCTTAACCGCAGAGGCGTAAACAGAGGGTGGCCTTTGATTTTTAAATCATTATTTTATCATATGATAATACGCTAATATCTAAGTTTCTAACGTAGATAAGTTTATAATAAATTCGGTGTGACATATTACAATAATCTACAATTTAAACGCCCAATTTAAAGATGGAACTAACTGACGCGCTCATTTTCAACATCAAGAATGCTGACTTTTAAATGTTTAAATAAAAATTAAAATAAAAATTTTTCTGATTGTATACGTACTGTTTAACATCGATAACGGAATACATCTGTCCAACGGTCTAAATTTTAGATGTGATCAGGTAGTGACCGTATAATTTTTACCATTTTAATTGGTAGGTATTTTTAGGCGCATACTGTTGAACTGTATAACATTCATTAGACGTTTATATGAAACGAAAAGAGACATCGATTTCAAATTTGATATTTTCTAACAAGTCAAAAGGATTTATTTAATTAATAAGTAAAAATGTTTTCGAAGCAATGGCATTTTCCGTCCCCTCGTTATTTTAAAAAGAATGACCCAGTCTCCATGTACTTTCTCCAATAAGTGCGTATTAGATTCGATAGTAACTTTAATAAAAGAGTGATATAATACTCCTAATTTAAAGCTGATATTTTTTAAATTACAATTACTTGTAATCTCGGGAACCACAGAAGAGTTACAAGTTTCAGTTTTTTTCGTGACAGTAGAGACTAAAAGCTCAAGGGTCCTTTTCGTGTTTCCTTTTTGTAAATTTTGCAACTTACAATCGCATACTCACTTAATGATTAACATCATATTATGGACCTCAAAAAGTACCTACTTTTTTTTTAAAACGGTTACTACAAACTCATATTTGTTTAACTACGCTAAAAAAGGCGACTTTCTAATAAGACAAGGGTTAAAAAATTTCGTTTAATTAATGGAAATCACCATAGCAATCTTCTAAAATGCTGTGAATAAAATATTGTATTTGTTGAGGAGCTTAGGTCGCTTGACAGAAACTTTAATTATGAATAAAGTTTAAGCATTAACAGTATTCTTACAAATTTCTGTACATGTACCTGTTTATTGCAATTTCGTTTACAAGTTTACATAGTTCGGCTTTGTAAACAGAAATTCTGAAACTGTGAATTTGTTTTGACTTCTACAACTAACTGTTTTTGTAATACTACAGATTGAAATCCTTTAACTGCATTTGCGAAATTTTGAATACATCTATTTTTGTGGTGCTATGATGACGACTTAATAAACAGAAATCCTAAAACTGACTGTTTTGAATTCTACAACTACCTACTTTTATGATATTACAGATGATGACTTCGTAAACAGAAATCTTGAAACCATGAATTTGCTAAACTTGGCTTTCTACAACTCTCTATATTTGTGATACTATAGATGACGACTTAGTAAACGGAAATCTTGAAACTGTGAATTTGTTTTGAATTGTGCAACTGCCTGCTCTTATGATACTACAGATTGACGACTTTAAAAGACAGAAGTCCTGAAACTTTATTTGTTTTGAATTCTACAACTACCTACTTTTATGATATTACAGATGACGACTTAGTAAACGGAAACCTTGAAACCATGAATTTGCTAAACCTGGCTTTCTACAACTCTCTATATTTGTGATACTATAGATGACGACTTAGTAAACTGAAATCTTGAAATTGAGAATTTGTTTTGAATTATGCAGCTGCCTACTGTTGTAATTCTACAGATTTACGACTTTAAAAAATAGAAATCCTGAAACTGAATTAGCTAAATTTTGAATTTAACAACCACCTATTTTTGTGATATTATAGATGACGACTTAGTAAACGGATATCTTGAAACCATGAATTTGCTAAACTTGGCTTTCTACAACTCTCTATATTTGTGATACTATANAAATATACAATTATACAATACACAATGTCATATTGTGGGAAAATTGTGAGTGATAAAAAAAACTAATATCGAATACGATTTCAGCACTCAAAAATACATAAGATTTAGGTAAATTAGTTTAAAAAGATTATACAAACATTTTTTTTGTTGGCCTGTGTAATTAAACTTAATTTCAAGTTCCTCCTTTTGTCCGATGACAATATGTATTATTCCTAATATTGCAGTACTTAAAGGCGAACCGTTCTACCGCTAGTCGTGAAAAACGTAATAAATAATGGTAAATAATCGTCGCGTACAATTCGATGTTCTGCGTGTCATACACCAACGAAGAGACGCCCATGTCCTGACAGAAAAATAATTGCAGCACAAAATTAACTTTAGGCGGAAACATCGTCTGACATCGGTCGTTTTCGTGCTTCCCTCGCCTTTGATTACTTTGGAGAACGTTGGAATTTCACGTTGAAACAAAAATTAGAAATAGACCGAGCGGCATGGCCTAGAGGTTTAGACCATTGTTTGGCATTCGGGAGGACATTGGTTCGATTCCGGGTCCGTCTGCCTTGGTCCAAGTTTTTCTGTGGTTTCCTTTGATCACTTAGGCAAATGCTGGGGCAGTAATATTCCACAGATAATCTTTCATTCCCTTCTGTCTTCATTTCGTCCGTCACATCTTTCTCACCCGAACGACCACCCACCCATTCTCACAATTCCTGAAAGGAGACTGAAGAGGCCCTACCTTCTGGCGTAGTCCGAAGGGACTGCCCGCCCACCAGAAATAGTGGCAGGTGGGAATGAAACACCTAAACGTTTTTTAGTTTGTTTTTTTGACCTAGCTGTTTAGAGCATTGCCAAGTATTCGGGAGGATACCGGTTCAATTCCGCGCCCCTCTGTCCTGATATAAATTTTTCTGTGGTTTCGTTGGATCACTTAGGAAAATGCTGGGGCAGTAATATTCCACAGATAATCTTTCATTCCCTTGTGTCTTCATTTCGTCCGTCTCATCTTTCTCACCCGAACGACCACCCACCCATTCCCATGATTTCTGAAAGGAGATTGAAGAGGGCCTTCCGCCCTTCCTCCCGGATAGTCCAGAGGGACTACACACCTAGCCGAATTAGTGATTGGTAGGAATGAAACAACCAAAAATTTTTTAGTTTTTTTTTTGGCCTAGGGGTTAGACCATTGTCAAGCATTCGAGAGGATACCGATTCAATTTCGCGTCCGTCTGTCCTGGTGCAAGTTTTTCTGTGGTTTCGTTAAGCTAATGCTGGGGTAGTAATATTCCACAGATAATCTTTTACATTCTTCTGTCTTCATTTCGTCCGTTTCATTTTTCCACCCATTCCCAGATTTCTAAACGGAGGCGGAAGAGGACCTTCTGCGCTAGGTTCCGGGAGAAACTATATTGATAGCTGATGTGATTGAAATAAAAGGAGAAAGAAGGTAAGTAACTGTTTTTCTTAAATCTACCATTCATTTATTAAGTACGACAATCATTATAATTAATTATTATTCATTTGTTTGTTTATTTTACAAACTGCTGAACTTAACTGAAGTGATAGTCTTAACTTTATAGTGTTTATTCAGTTTATCAACACATTAGGATTCTGCGAGAGAAAATCACTTTAGATATATCGACTAAGAGATTTCAAACTGGTCTAATGTTGGGAAAGCAATAAATGACTATTTAATAAGTAGAGATGTGCAACGTGTTTTTTGAAAAATATTTAAATACAAAATGCAAATACCTTTTGATTTGTTATTTCAAATGTAAAATACAAAATAGATTTCCTTTTTGTACTTTAAATGCTAAATGAAAAATACGTGCTGATATCAAGTTGACATTGAACCCGGAAAATAATATCGATCCAATATTTTAAATTATCCAAGGAATTTAGAATTTTTTGGGCTCTCTTCAACTAAAGAATTAGCAGGCATTTATGGAATGTCTCTCTGTCCTCTTATAGCTTCTAATATCTTCAATGGCCAATGTGAGTAACTTTCATTCATTATTTTATATAAAGCTTGATCGGTGATGCTAGCAAAACTTCTAACAGTAAAAATGTATTTGTATGTTGTATGTAAATACGTTTGAAAAAGTATTTCAAATATGATACAAAATGCTTCTCTCAAAAGAGTATTTAAATGCAAGATAAATACAGGTATTTTTTTATTTTGTGTTTGCATTTTAAATGCAAGTATTTCAAATTCACGTCTCTGTTAATAAGTAATAAACTATTAAAACATTATATATAGTTTATGCGCTTAGTTGTACGAAAGCAAAGATTGTCAGTTTTCTAAAAAAATATTTTTTTATATTAACACCATTTCTTATCCCAAACATCGGCACTATTACACTAAATTTGAAGTTATTATTATGTTTTGGAAACAATTAATTATTTAGGATATAATACACAATTACAAGTAGAGGTGTATTGAGTATTGGTCTGTGAGAGTGTTAGATAATACCTTGTCTCATCGTTGATAGAGAAATAGTAGGCCTGCGGCCTGACAGTCCAGGACAAGTTTCTAGCAACGTCAAAACGACGCAGAGACCGCAGTAATTGCCTTTCTGTCCGACAACGCATCAGCAGGCAGTAGCATCAGCAGCAGCGACTTTCCGGCTACCCAAAGCCACCCTCCGACTGCTAGCCAGCTAGCAAGCAAGCAAACCCTCTAGCGGTGACAAGGCCCAATGCCGCAGCTACCGTCATTACAACTACCTTCTCGCGCTAATGAAGTTACGGTCACGCAGCCGACAATATGTCTGCTCTTGTTTCCAAGTGTTAGCACACTCAGCACACGCCGGTGACGACAAAACGTGTAACAAACCCGAACGAGGTCTTATTAAGCTTAACCTTACGGACAACGGGGAGAGGAGGTGTTCTTTTATACGAGCGTGTTACCTACGGATATGATTACATCCCCAGACACTTTTTCCAGCCGTACCTCTGGTAAAGTAAAACAAAAAACATGATAGGTAAAACGTGGTATACACGGGAAATATTTTGACAATCAATTAGTTGCGGACGCTTTTTGGCAATTTCAGAACAGGAGTATCACATAGTCTACTATCCATGACGTGCACTAATTACCAATTAGATCATACAATTATGTATTTTTGGCAATTCGAAAACATGAAAAAGCAATGTTTTCTAAAGGCCAAAGAATTTGAAGTGAAGCTTTTATTATATGGCCTCAAATTTTTTCGTCCATCTATCGCATGTCGCATTACAGCCAGCCGCGGAGTGCGGGTAAAAGTGAAAGACGCTCGGCAGAGCAGCCAAGGCCAATATGGCGGCGCCCATGGCTCGCTTGAGCTAACCGCGTAGCATTTACATTCTCACTCATTCGTGCAAGTGCTCCGCAGTATTTGTGTGTTTTGATCGTGAGTTTGATATCTTGTCTACTATTGATTTCCCATCATCATTCCCATTTTCCAATCATTAAGATAAGATTAATAACACGATTTTATTTTTAATACCAACCCTAAATCGAATATTTTTCCGGAAATTTACAGTTAAATGAGAAAAATTTCACTTGCATTGTGGTTTCATAAAACCACACAATTTTTTTTAAATAAAAAATTTGCTCCCTCACTGTTTTTTTAATGAAACTTTTATGGAAGACTGCAAGACGGAGTAGTGAGTAATATGACTGGAACATAAAATTTTTGTAGACACTATTTCAGTAAAACCGCTTTTTCATTTCTAATGACCACTCATGCGGGAGGAGAGAGGTAGATGATAAAAGGAGACCACGCCTATACAAACATAAAATCTAAATAGCAACGGCGTGGATAAACTACAAAATACATCCGCCTTCCACGCTTTTGGATGCGGTTCTCGCCAGTTTTGCGATGTACCTATTCTTTTTTGCTATTTTACAAATTAAAAACATATCTATTCAATTATAAATTTCAAAGTGAGTAGGTAACTTTAAGTATTCTGTTTTGTAGCCTCTCATTTGTTACGTTTGCGCTAATTTCTGACAAGAATTACATCTGTTGTTAGTTGGTTATTTCTCATCTAATGCAATTGTTTGAGAATATGTTGAACAAATTCGATGTGAGCCTTATTTGATTTTACCTCCATTTTTGTATATTAATGTATTTGTTGATTTTCTCCAGTGTTCAAGAATATTTTGTACTTTTAATATTTAATTGCAGATTATTATAAGTAGATTTTAAGATTGTTTTTGCAATTTTGTTTTAACCGGGAGCCTTGTCATTTTACGTTTTCATTACGTTTTCTTTTTCTAAAATAGATACTTGGAATTTCATCAGATTTTTCTGCAAGGATTGTGTCCAATTTTACTATCGATCGTTATTACTTACTATAAAGCTTTCTGTAAAAATATGTAGCTGTCTCATTTATTGTGGACTTTTTTGTTTATTTTTTCCCATTTTTCTTTAATTTTAAGTTTGAGATCTAAGAAGTCATATCTCGAATTTATTTCAGATCCTTCCTGACATCTCCTGCTTTTTGTATGTAATGTTTAAATTTACCTGTTTGGTTTGCCTTCCTATGATATCAAATGGTTTTGCTTATGTCTTTACCAATTTGTTTTATATCTTTTCCTTTTACTTACATCTTACTAACATTAAGCAGCATTTTCCCTTTTGTATAAGTATTCATGCTTCTTTTCGAACGTCATTTTCTTTCTCAGTTTATGTAATATTATATTCTGTTTAGTGATCTTTGTATTTCATTACGTACTCCATTTGGAAGACATGCTAGTCACCATGTTATTTTTTCGTTTATGTTTTTCCTCTCGTATTTAGGTATCTTCAGATTTAGTTTCGATTTTATCATACGATGGTCTAAGTAAAAGTCGAATGCACTAAAAACATTCACATCTCGAAAAAATTTTGGTTGATCGTTAAGATGAAATCTACCTCTTCTTTATAAAATCCCCCTGAGGAGATCCAGATTCATTTCTCTTTTTTAGAACAATTAGCTTAACTTCCCATGCATCCAAAATCTTAACTAGAATTGTACCGAGGAGGACGGCAAAAGGGCGGAAGAACTATTAGGAGAAGATCAATTTGGGTTTAGGAGAAATAGAGGAACGCGGGAGGTCATTCTAGCTTTTCGGGTAACAATAGAGAAAACCATAAAAAAAAAGAAAGAGTACGTACATAGGATTTGTAGATTTAGAAAAAGCTTTTGACAATGTTAAATGGGACAAAATGTTAGAAATACTTAAAAATGTAGGGATGAGTTACATTAAATAATGAATAATAATACTTAGTTTGTATAAAGAGCAACAGGCAGTTATAGAGCTGGGGTAGCAACGTAGAGAAGTAAACATTAGGAAGGGGGTCAGACTGTACACTGTCACCGCTACTTTTTAATCTATACGTCGAAGACGCGATTAACATCATTAAAGAGAGTACAACTGTAGGAATAGATATACAGGGGCAAAAGATTAGTATGCTTAGATTTGCAGATGATATAGCAGTATTAGCATCTAGCAAGGACGAGTTAAAGATAGCTTTAAATAATGCGCTGTACGGGTGCGAAACATGGACAGTGGGCGCGGCGGAAAAGCGTTCGAAATGTGGTGTTACAGGAGAATGATGAGAATACCGTGGACAGAGAAGATTAGAAATAAAGAGGTTTTAGAAAGAATAGGAAAACAGAAGACTTAGGCGAGATAGTTTGGTAGAACACCTTGTCAGGCATGAAAGTTTAGTCAGAGACATATTAGAGGCAGAAACGGAAGTTAGGAGGGTAGAGGGTAGACCTAGATTAGATTACTGTTCGCAAATACTTAAGGATATCGATTGTTCTAGTTTTAGGCAAATGTGAAGACTAGCTCAGGATAGGAAAGAGGTGCGTGTCCAACCAGTCTTAGGACTGAGGACCTTATGATGATGAAAATGGATTCATGATGTACTATTAGTCTTTAGCCATTATCATTTCTTTTTCCAGTAACTTCATTTTCAATATAGGGATAAAGTTCTTTCATTCTAGTCTTTAGGTACGCAATCGATGGGTATATAGATTTGGATTATATTATTAATAGGAGTTTTTTCTTCGAGAAACTTCTCAAGTTTAGTAAAGTTATTCTCTCAGTCACTGAAAGAAATTCTTCGATAAAGTTGTTTAATGTCATGTTGACTAGAAAACCCACTCTATAATGTGCGCTTCAGTTTCTTGTCCAAGCAGTTGTACTTTATTTAATACCACAATATGTCAATTAATTTCCTTATGGGCCTTCTGGTTCTGTCTAAAGTTTGCAGTGTATTTGCATTTAAGGTAGAAACATGTTAATTACTATTTCAGTTCTGCTTATTAATGGGCATTGCAGGACGATGGGTTTTCTCTGTTGCTTGAAGCTTAAAGTACTGGAACGCCCCCCTCAAGCTCATGCAAAAAATATCCTTCGAATATTACCTTAAAGGTTACTGAATAGAGACTTTAGATCAGCGGTCGGGGAACTTTTTTAATCATTACCCCAAAATATTTTTGTGTAAGTTGATATTACCCCATGGCGAAGAGAAAAAAAACGAAATCGCCTCTTTTTAGCATCTTTCATATTATAGCCCCCATGATAATTTTGAAAAGAAAACAATAACTAAAAATTTAATTTAGGTTTATAAAATAGCAAATTAAAAATATATACTTTTTACTCACAAAAGTTTCATTTTTACCCCCAAAAATTTCATTTTNATTGTCAAAAATTTCGTCTATATTTGGAATGGGAAACTTGTCCGGAATAGTAATTTTATTCAAATTTCGATAGTCAATTACGATGCGCCATTTTTTTTTTCCAGAGGCATCTGTCTTCTTAGGCACTATCCAAATTGGACTTGAATACGGCGAATGACTTGATCTAATGATTTTTTGTTTTAAAAGTTTCTGGATTTGGGAATTTACTTCTTCTTTATGACATTGTGGATATCTGTAGGTTTTTGAAGTTACCGGATTTTCATGTTCAGTTTTTATCTCATGTTTAATAATAGATGTAAAAGTGAGTTCATCTCCTTCGAGATAAAATATATCAGCGAACTGGTGACAAATATCTAATAGGGAATTTCTCTCTTCTTCGTTTAAATGGTTTACACGAAGATTTGCATCTAATTTACTTATGCGATTGTTATTACGATAATTTTGATAGCTTGCGATGTGTGCTAATTTGTTTGGCAATTTTTGAAGTATTACCTTATTAATTTGGACTGTTTGTTCCTTATTAGAAAGATTAATAAGACTTGTACGAATAACTCTATTGCTATCTACCTTAACTAAGCATTCAGGGATTAATATTGTATCGCTAATATTTTGCTTCGGAAGCATGCCTTCTGTAAAAGGTTCATAATTAGTCTTTATTCCAACAAATTTTTCGCAACGCGGTAGAATAATTACGGTATTCATTACTTTGATTTCTTTTTTTATTTGTAAAGGGATTGGTGTATAGTTACCATGGAATTCAATTTGATTGGATTGTAAATTAACCCTTCTCGTTTGAGGTCATGTTTTTCAACTTTTCAAGTATAGGATTTATATAATTTAAAAAAAGTAAAGGTATTTGTAAACCTGTACAGTTTGGTAAATTGGTTAATTAAAGGATCACCAACCTTGTCAATAAGATGCTTGCTATGTAGAGGTGCAAGTTCATGGGTTCTGAGCAGCAGGGCGAACTGGCGGAAATCCACTTTTTTATTTTCCTTTAGTCGGAGTGTCTTCTGAAGGCGAAAGGTTTCTATGGACAACACGATGTTCCACTTCTCCAATGAGTTCCCAATGTTAAAATAGTTTTATTCGAGAAAAAGGGTTCACCACTATATTCCCGAAGAAGTTCATAAATCTATACGGAAAAGACTAATGAAAACCTACTGACTGCGCCAACTGACACGATAAAAGTTTCAACAAAAGGTTGGTAGGACACCTTCTCAGGCATGAAGGTCTAGTCAGAGATATATTAGAGGCAGAAACAAGAGTTAGGAGGGATAGAGGTAGATGTAGGTTGCGTTACTGTTCGCAAATAGTAACGGATGTGGGTTGTTCTAGTTTTAGGGAAAGTTTAGCTCAGGATAGGAAACAGTGGAGGTACGTGTCCAACCAGTCTTAGGACTAACGACCCTTTATTTTATAAGTACAAGATAATGATTATCAGGCCTAGTCTGAAGCTAGAATGATTTAGTTTTCATCAAAAAACACAATATTGATCATATGTGTACTAAGCATTTCTAAGTTAAAAAATAACTACCTATAGGTATGGGAAAATAGTGTCCTTGAAAAGAGTCGTCATATCATTAGCATGTAACATACGTGCCATCTACAAACAGTACAAGTTTATTTTCTCCTACATTTAATTTTTTTTTCAGTATCACAGGTATTTGCAGTTGTTGTGGAGAAACAGCGGTATATATACAGAGCAGTGCGGTAATTTTTTTTCAAAACCTGTTATTATTTGTGTAAAAAACTCTGAAACTTGCTCTTCGTAAGACAAAGCAAAAATACTTGCGATTGTTTGGTTTGAGTTTAAACTTTACATATAGCCCCCATAAAAAATATTTTTTATTTTGGAGAAATGATGTTGTTTGATATTAAACACTTAGTGGTGGGGAGTGAGATGGCGTGGCCTGCATATGTCGCTAAATTGATTAAGTTGAAAAAAATACTAAGAGGTTTATAAAATAGCAAATTAAAAATATATACTTTTTCATTTTTACCCCTTTTGGGGTAATTTACCCCGGTTCCCCGACCGCTGCTTTAGATGGTTACGACAGTCTAAACACCATATAATCGTTATATTACAAACGACATTTATTAAGGCACACTTCGTTCCAATAGGTGATACTGCTAGATTACATGAACAGCGAATATATTTGCAAACTCAACGATAGATGAGAACTATACTAAGGCCTCTCCAATGGGGTTGGAGATAAACTAACAATGGTGTGATACCAATAGCCACGACTTCTCGTCTGCACCTCAATCTTTATCAAAAATATCATGTGGCTGTTTAAAAGGTCGTCATGGAAGTTCTCGTTGCAGAAAGTTCGGCGTAAATTGCTCTCTATTTTGTAAGGAAAGTGCCATAATTAACTGCGATAAATGCTAATGAGGTATAAATATCTGAAGAAATCATAGATTTAAGCAAAAGTAAAATTGTACACATAGTTACCCACAGGAAAATACTGTTCACTTATTTTCGAATTAATAACTAGCGGCACCCCACCACTATGCTGATTTGGTCCTTCAAGCCGGATATCAGTGAATATACACGTGTCCGTAAAATATAGGCTGTGAACATTACAGACAAAAAGTTTTCCGACGTTCCGAATACCAAATCACATCTTACTACTCGCTCATTGGGCACCGAATTAAATATTAATTGTTTAGATATCATCAGAAACAGTAAATTATAATTTAATACAGTTTTTATTAGGTCTGAAATTAATTAACTTAACATATTTGACACTATAGTATGCAACAAAAAACATCAACGCTATTGTTTCGGTTTTAATGTTCTTTGCAAAAAATCAAAACAACTCCAGACAAAGCATTATCTTAAATATCCCTAAAGTTTATAAAATTTGAAAATATTAAAATGGTTCTTTGTCAGTATCTAACCTTTCTTTATATAGTTCTCATTTTATTAGTCAGTTATTAGACATTTGTTTTAAAAGTACCAAATTAACAAAATTTCGTGTAATATTACAATTATTTTTGCTATTTTAATACAGTCAACCCACTGAAACGAGAATAGGAGCAAAGTGAATAGATAGCATTTCTATTGTTTCTTTGACTCAATTAAAGTCAAAGAGGACCGTTTAAAGGTAAATTATTTAGTACTACATGATTTTTAGAAAATTATAAGCATTCGACTCATAGAGATAAAGCGTCAAAAGAACTTTTAGTTTGAAATTCATGAGTCAAAAAATATCCTGTTTACGAAAGACTTATTGAAGTTCTGATTTATTTAATGTATCAAATATCCACAATCCACACACTTATCAAATTCCTATACGATATAAAAAGACGTATAACATCAACAATTTCATCTGCTGCGTTAAATAGTAGCTTTTCTTTAAGAAGCAACTACAAGAGACACTTTCGAGATGATATTTCGCACGATGTTCTATCATCTTTATGAAAAGATTTAATGCTCACATCCATTTTGATCACGCTGCGAATTGCAATCACGGACGATTGCGAATATCACGAAAGGGTCATCTGGTCCCGCAATATAAAGTAAATACTTCTTTAGGGAGAAGGAAAGTTTTTCTTCGCCAGGAAATTGCACTTGTATTTTTGTTCTCCCTCAGGCGAGCCGTCTGTGTCAAACTTCCCTCGGAGAGAACTATTTCTTTTCAGGCATTCAGAGATCGTGCGAACTCGCGCTCAAAAGAAAACTGTAAACAAGGACGAAGGAAAAGTTTCTTTAATAAAACGAACGGGTTTTGCTTGCTCCGTTTTTAAACGCGTCTACGTTTTCATTAAATTAAATGAAGTGAGATTGGTTTGTCCTAAAGGAGAAAGAAAACGTTTCCTTCTTTCTGCCTGCCTATTGGAATGATAGGAAACAGGAGCACTTTTAACTGATCGCTTTTTAGTGTCCCTTGCCGTAAACACTTAATAATTGCGCACTTCTGAACCTATTGAAACGCTAGAAAAGGTACGCACCACAACTTTCTAAGATGGAATTAGATAGGTCTTGTACGTTCCTTCTTTCAGTTATTTTAAAATAAACAAACTGGGACTCTTGAAATCCGCACGGCCATCTTCTCAGTATAAGATAATGAATAAATAAATATTCTATCGGTTTTTTTTAAATCCCCTAATCCGCTTTTGTTACATAGTATCCATAAATTCGTATTTACGTCACTGATACAAAGTTGACACATCCAAACACCTATTTATCTACTATGTTAGTAGCTCAATTAGGAACCGTTTAAATAGCGAAATGAATAATTATAATCAATGATAGTCAAGTCAAGAAGTCGAGAGTCGCGAGTCGAATACAAGATCACGAAGATGCAGGGTGGTGAGACGGCATATCGTCTTCACTTATCCTGTGATAGTTCCCTGGCATTTCTACGTTCCTCAATTATCTAATAAGGTAGGCTATTATTATTAATTTATTAATTAACTATAGTTAAATTGGTGGCTAGTCATTCTAAATTATAAGAACGCTTTTAATATAATATTGAAGTGATCATATATTAAATAAATTAAACTTAAAAATTCTTTGTGACATGATGAACTAATTATATTGCATTTCTAAATATATAATTTGTTCTTCGATACACTCTTCTTGTAAGGCTTTTGTTTAAAATAAAACATCACACACACATATACCTACACATGTACTTGTTTTCTAAATTATGTTGTAATGCTATTGTGACCTTCAAATTATAAAATATGTTGATCACTTCTATTTTGTAATTCTAACCACAATAACTTCTCTGTGAATATGAAGTTAAAAAAAGCTGTCTAATAATAAACACAAGAAGAATCTAGATGAATATCAATAGTGTATAACATTTAATTATACGAAAGAAATCACTAAGAGGAAAATAATTTTTTATCCGAAAAATGAACAACTTTAATAAAAGAATCCCTGAAATTTATGCGAAACCAAATTATTTATTAAATCGGCGGCGTTTAATTTAAATAAGGGTTTTCCAACTTCAATTGAGTACCAGATATACGGAGGAAGGACCCCGCTAGATCCTGATGGAAAATTGCGCTCTGTCAATGCGTTTGAACTTTGGATTCTGGTAATTCTCGACATGTAGATCAAAAGCCTTAATGGGTGCTAAATCGTAAAAACTCATCTTATTAAGCTATGGTCATTTAAAGTTGCATTCTTCCGTAAGGACTTCGTTGGACTTCTGAGGTCCTTATTGAATGCGTATAAGTATACATAAATGCATATGTTAATATATTATACCGATCTACATTGCATATTATGGATGTGTCATGGTTTCAGACTAAGGTTAGGGATGGTAATAAACTCTGCAAAAGTGTAGTACACTTCAACGTCGTTATAGAGAAT